>NC_081428.1:39146577-39356577 GCF_949786415.1 Peromyscus eremicus | reverse complement strand
TGGACGAATCATTTGGTGTTTGTTTACAGTTTGTACCCATAACACACTTGGCTTGTAACTCTTTGGGGAGGGAAAACATTCTTGGGCCCCCAAAGATGCATAGATGTGGGGAAGATCATAATTGTGCTACCCCTAACACTGACGGTCTTCTTTTATCATGGAAAGTTTTTACTCCATGGTGTCATTGGACCAAATACTAAGCCATCAGTGAATCTACTCTGGCCACATTTTGTTGTGGCCTAACTTGGGTCACTCAGTGATGATAAGATTGATGAAAAGCACTTTTTAAGTTATAGATGATAACTTTTGTTTTGTTTTGTTTTTTGAGACAGCATTTCTCTGTATAGTTTTTGTGCCTGTCCTAGAGCTCACTCTGTAGCCCAGGCTGGCCTTGAACTCACAGAGATCCACCTGCCTCTGCCTCCCGAGTGCTGGGATTAAAGGCGTGCACCACCACCACCACCAGGCTGGATGATAACTCTTAAGTGCAGCCATTTGCCTTTATAGGGTGGGGGGGGATGCCACACGAATAGAATGGAATAATTAGAATGGGGAAGAGCTGAAAGTAGAGATTGGATCTGATGTCCTGTGTGAGCTGCTGTACCCAGCTCTGGCTGAAAGCAGCATCACCGTGTACACCTTAGTTATGGAAGCAATGCATTCTCATTATTACCTAAGACATTTGTATCAGTTTCCGGCAACTTGTGATCCAGAGATCAGCTTGTGGCATAGGTCCAGCAGAGAGAGGATGGCATCATTCTATTTAGAGGGATGATGTGAATGAAGCTGACAAGAAACAGAGAACTGTGACAATACTTAGACAATAGTAAGGAGACCTTTCCTTTATGCATGGTGCGAAGGCTGGGGCTGGGAAGCACTCTCAGACATTTAAAGTAGGATCAAGTCCTGAAGAGTCTAAGAAGTCTGGCACAGGAGTTTAGAGCCAGTGAGAAGAAGGTGGGCTGGCAATGCCTTAGACATAGTCTTACGGAATTCTATTTTTTGGTTGATGTAGCTTCTTTTTCAACACATTTGGGAGTATCTGAAACACAGGATGAATACTCATCATAGATTTACAGTACACACTATGAATGTGATAAAAAGCAAAATAATGTTTAAACCACTTAGGCACTTGGCTTCTACAGGCTCACTCACTGATCTTGTGTGAGTGCTTGGCCTGATTTACCAAATATACATATTTGAGCTATCAGTGGAGGATCTTAGTGCCATAGCACACATTTTTTTTTTAACTTTCCTGATTTGAGCTGTTTCGTTCTTCAAATGCAGGTATCCAGCAGCAACATTATGGTTTTCTGTGGTAGAGTAGTTTAAGCTGTGTTACTTTTGTTTATGTTGCATTTGTTTAACTCTGTGAAGCTGTGTTACTGTGCCTGTGTAAAACACCTGATGGTCTAATCAAGAACTGGCCAATAGCAAGGCAGGAGACAGGATAGGCGGGGCTGGCAGGCAGAGAGGATATATAGAAGGAGAAATGTGGAAAGAGGGATTGGAGAGCTAGCAGCCAGAGAAGGAGAAGGACTTCAGGGACCAGCCACCCAGCTACACAGCAAGCCACTGAATTAAAGTAAGATTTATAGAAGTAAGACAATGGGAAAAGCCCAGAGGCAAAAGGTAGATGGGATAATTTAAGTTAAGGAAAGCTGGCTAGAAACTAAGCCAAGCTAAGACCATGTATTCATAAGTAATAATAAACCTCCATGTGTGATTTATTTGGGAGCAGGGTGGCGGGCCCCCCAAAAGACCAAAGACAAACAAACCACAGCTGTGGGTAGTGACAGTGGAGATTTGTCCACCACCCTTTTCACTTACCCTGACTTTTGTGGATAACATGAATGATGTTGTTATTATTATTTTTAAATTCATCTGTCAACTCTATTTTCCTCTGCCCTACCTGAACTTCCCTTTTCTGCTGGTTTGATGTTCGAAGGGACAGGATCTTGCATACTACCCACTTATCATTAAACCAGGTGTAAGGCATGGCTTAATCTTTTCCTAGGATTTTAACCTTGGCCTAATCCCAGTCATAAACCCATACTCCATTTCTAATCTCTTCATGGGATGTCTTAGCTAGACCATAGATTTGTTTTATAGGTTAGATGTGAGATGTATATCAGTTTTATCAGCCTGTGTTAGGGGGAAGAAGTTTAAGCAGTCCCATGGATGAACCATGGATAAAGCTCTGTTGGTCTCCTCTCCTCTCCAAAGCCAGTCTGGAGTCCACTACCTTTTTTTTTTTTTATCAGAGAAATGGAATTAATAATGTGTATATTTACAACTATAGCAGGTATAAAATTTGGCTCATGCAATTACTGTGGCTGAGAAGTTTCATAATCTGCCATGATGACTTCGATATCAAGGAAAGCCAGTGGTGTAGCCTGAGAATCACAGGAGGGACTAAATTCAATTCTAGGGCAGCAGGAGCTCGCTGTTCTGGTTCAGGCAGCCAGGAAAAGAGGATGAATGTATCTCCTTTCTCCAACCTTTATTTATGTCTCAATAGAGTGCAGAGGGCACTCTCCTTTACTGAGCATACTAATTTAAATAAAAAGTTCCCATGGAATCACCATAATAGACATATATAAAAATTGTGTTTAATAGGCATGTCATACCCCAGTCAAATGATCATATAAGATTAACCATCACAATTCCCCAAAAGCTGATTTAATGACAGTTTCTGAAATGTATTACTAGTTAAATATCATCCAGCAGACTGACTTTTCTAAGACTAATCAAGGGGAAGACAGGGATGGGAAAGATGAGGGTGGGCTACAAGATGAGCTCTTATCCCCTTGGTTTCCAGCAGGGGTGTGATGGTATGGCTTCTGTATATAGGATTGTCTCCAGTAAGAGAAAGATACCAACACAGGCCTGATACCTGGAAGACACAGCTGGTAGCATGTGTGTGTGTGTGTGCACACACATGAACACACACACACAAGCACACACATACATACCCCATATTATATATAATGCTTTTATTCCACCCGTTTTGGAGCTCTGAGCCTTAGCTTTTCAGTACAGATGGCACTCCGTGAATTCTGTATCTTTGGGTTTGATCAATACATTGTGTTCAAAATACATTATTTAAAAAAATTGCCGGGCGGTGGTGGGGCACGCCTTTAATCCCAGCACTTGGGAGGCAGAGCCAGGCAGATCTCTGTGAGTTCGAGGCCAGCCTGGGCTACCAAGTGAGTCCCAGGAAAGGCGCAAAGCTACACAAAGAAACCCTGTCTCGAAAAACAAAAACAAAACAAAACAAAAATTGGTGTCTGCATTCAAAAATATATAAGCTTTTCTTCTGACATTATTCCTCAAATGATACAGTATCACAATTACCTAAATAACATTGGCAGCATATCAGTTATTATAAGCAATCTAAAGTTGATTGAAAGTATATGAGATGATTTGCATAAGGGCAAACACTAAGCCATCTTATTCAAGGGACTTGATTATTCACAGATTTTGATATTCATGGGGTTCTAGGACCAATCCTCCATGAATACCAAGGGATAACTGCAGTCAATTCCACCTTCCGAAAGACAGACTCCTCTTCTCTCATAACCATGCTTTTAAAAATTATTAATTAATATTTTGTTTTTATATTCCAACCAAAGTTTCCCTCCTTTCCTCCCAGTTCCCCCTTAACCTCCACTGCCCCCACTCCTCCTCGGTTTCTTTTCAGATACAGGGCGGGCCTTCCATGGATATCTGCCAGCCATGCATGGCATATCAAGTTACTGTGAGACTAGGCTCCTCTTCTATTAAGGCTGGATGAGGCAGTCCAGTATGAGAAATGGATCCCCAAAGCAGGCAACAGAGTCAGAGGCAGCAGCTGCTCTCACTGTTAGGAGTCCCACACAAAGACCAAGTTACACAATTGCAGCATATATGTAGAGGGCCTCGGTCGGTCCTATGCAGGCTCCCTGGTTGTTGGTTCAGTCTTTGTGAGACCCTGTGAGTTCAAGTTTTTTGGTTTTGTGGGCTTTCTTGTGGTGTTTTGTGGGCTTTCTTGACCCCTCTGGCTCCTACAGTCCTTTCTCCCCGTCTTCCACAGGATTCTCCTTGCTCTGCCTAATGTTTGGCTGTGGGTCTTTGCATCTGTTTCCATCTGTTCCTGGATGAAGCCTCTTTGATGACAGTTGGGCTAGGTAACAATCTATGATGATAGCAGAATATCATCATGAATCATTTCATTGGGGTTTTTTTTTTTTTTTTGCCAGTCATGTTTGGTTCTACCCTAGGTCTCTGGGCTATCCTGCCTCTGGGTCCTGGCCCTCAGGGGTGAACTCCCTCTCAATAACCATGCTTTTAATGCCCTTTCTGAATCAAGAGCTCAATACTGGTGGAATCAATTTTGGACTGGTGTTATCTCTTTCTCATTATCTTTCTAGGACTCAGCTGTATAGTGAGAATAGTATCGTGTTTGAAGAAATACTGGTATAACCTGGGCTATAGCTGTAAATTTGTTTACCTGTAGCTTTAACTTATGGTTTAAATATTAGTCTGACTTCTAATGAAAAGAAGCAGCGGTCATTTCTTAAACCTTTTCAACATGGATGGGTGTTTTTGTCTTAGACCATTATTTTTTAAAGTAGCATCAATTCTTTAGGAATACTTGGATAGTATATTAACAGGCACATACCCGGAAGAGCTGAGATGAGCCACTGTAGGTAATCACTCTTCCTCTACTGTTGAAAACTGTTCTTTCAAGCACCTTGGAGCTTTGCTTGGATCAAGTTTGCCTGGTGACTTAGGCTCTCTACTCGTTTCCAGAAGACGGCGAGGCAGCCCGGAAATGAAGGCTAGCTAGACCCGGCTGTAGTGGGTGAACTGAGTGACTCCGATGTGCTCCTGGCTCGTTCTCCTTAAGTTGCTGCCTGATTTGGACAGTTTTAATGGCTCTATGTGATGCTCCACATTGAAGCAGAAAAACCACTCCAAACTTCCATGCTCCCAGTACTGCCCCAGTCACCACTGAACATCCTGACCTTTCCAGTGACCTTGCTGGCACAGCAGAGCAGTCAGGAAACAGGTAAGTAACCTGCCTTCCGAAGCTGGCAAACACACATGTTTTGATGAAGTTATTGGCGTGTTCTGTAGACTTTAACTACCCATACTCTGTTTTATTTTCTGGGGTTTCAAAATTGTTTTTGGAATGGCAAAAAGATTTTTCTTTTCTTGCTTTGAGCTTTGTTTGGGGTTGGTTTGAATGCAGGACTCAAGGAGACAGCCACTCCAGAGGGAAATCTGAGTTTCCACAGTCTAGGAGCTTATTCAGATGTATTTAACATGAATTTTCTTGCTGGAATTAGATTTTAAATGTAGACCCTAATTTAAAGAACATACCCACTGCTGAATACCACAAGGAATGATTAATATATTTCATGTAAAACTATCAGTTATGAAGATGTTTTCAAATATAAAAAGGTAGAATTCATTAAATATGAGATACACGGGTCCTTCAAGAAAGTTGTTGCACCTGGAATACACTGGGCATCTACTGGTGACTATAGTTGAAAATATGAGATCTGAAGGAGCTGAAGGAACTGAAATACAGTATTATGTTTTGAGCAATAAAGGGAGCCTCTTTATCTACCTAATGTTTCTGATGTAAAATGTTTCCACTTATAAATTTTGTATTTTTGTGAAATGTTTCTTACTGGTGTTTCAATAACAAGTAAAGTATGCTTGTTAGATGAGCCATGTTAAATACTCCACATTTTCTTTTGTTGTAATAACTGAATATAGTAAATGGAAGTGTTGCCCAGGCAACAGTGGTGATTTCCAAAGCGGATACTTTCTATCATACTTTTATGGCATCAGCTGGTGCTGTTCGTGCATGATAAGCAAAATCAATACTACCGTCAATGAGTTGGAAAGTGTTATGGGTTTGGGGATAAAGAATTGAAGTTGAGGGAGGAGGGGGGATCTGTGGATAGTATGTGGAGTGAGTAGAAAATTTCTTAATAAAGAAAAATGAAAGAAAAAAAGAATTTTTAAATAAAAAAAGAATTGAAGTTGTTGTTCAGACAGATTCAGGTGTTTGTCTGCCTACCATCTAGCTTTCCTATGGGCATGGTGATTTTTTTCATGGATTAATTTTCAACAGAAACCCTTGAAGCTGCTAAAATTCTCCCCTCCCATGACTCCATAATTAAAACAAAGACAAACAGGGGAGTATGGAATCTGTGGTTTTAGGAAGTTGAAATGATAGACATGGTAAAATAATTATAGTTGTTTTTTTCTGCAATACTATATTTGAGACAACTCCACTGTTTGGACCAAGCTTGCTATATAGTTTGGGCTGGCATCAAACTTTCCATTCTCCTGCCTCAGCATCCTAAGTGCTGGGATTACAGGTGTGTACACCACACGTGACTCCTATAAGGCCTTACACTGGTTTCAATACAGTGAAATCTTTAATTGAAACACTGATATTTTCTTCTTTTGAGAAGTCATTATTTCATATTTTTGTGTAATGTAAAAAATCAAAATCACCTCCTGCACGCCTTTCCCCCCCAAATAGAATGGTGGTTACCAGGAGCTAGGGAGGTAGATAGACAGTGAGATCTTGGTAAAAGTTTATAAAATAGGAAGAATAAATTCAGGGAATATATTACAACAACATGGAAAAACAATGTGCTAGATACTTAAAAACTGCTGAGAGAATATCCTGTCTGGAAGCACCTGTGGCCACTCTAAGAGGAGGCCCTTCCTACGGGCTTGGTAATTTTGGGAGAAGACACATTGTTTTGGTTTTTTAGTTGCTTTTTGTTTCTGTGCTGGGAGTTTTGCACCTTCAGTTAGTGTCTTGGTTTTCTTTCTTTCCCTCTCTCACCTTTCTCCTCTCCATGGAGGTGCTTGCAATGTTTAGAAGATTTATATTTAATAAATCATAACAGGATTGGAGTGTCACTCCACAATCTTCCCCCCTGAGGATCAGCTCCTGTCTGTACAAAACAGTCATATTAAAGGGCTGACACACTGATGCCCATGACCTGCCTCTGTCACCAGGTGTTGTGTGTCCCCTTGCACCTGTGAGCCCTAACCCAAATCAGCTTCAGAGTGATACTGGTTTCCACAGCTCTGCCACGTTTTGGCTCTCTCTGCACCCGAGGTGTCCTACCATGAGTCAATTCTTGCTTAGTCTCAACCTTTGCTATCTCTGTGGTGTGTTGTTTGAGAGTAGATTTTACATATTCTCATCAGAAAAAAATGTATGTGAAATAATGGATACACTGTGTTCATTGGGCTATCTATAATATACATGTTGACACGTGATAATTCACTCTCTCTCTCTCTACATATATATATATATATATATATATATATATATATATATATATAATTTTTATTTGTCAACTAAAAGAAAAGAATAAGGCAAGAAAGAGTGAGGGAAGGAAGGGAAGAGTGAAGAAGGAAGGAGAAGAGAAGAGGGAGGTAAAGAGAAATTATTGGATACAATTTCAAGTTTTTCTAAATGTAAACATTTTCACAAGTGCATGAAAGCAATACTTGAGACAGTTTTCTGGCATTAACTATCCACCATGTCTGTTTTATTGGGTTTCCTACATTATGTATTTTATTTTTAAATTCTAATTTTTCTTTATTTTCAGAATGTCTCACATGTTCAGGATGAAATACAATCATATCCACCCCCATTTCACCCATCCCTCTGCCCTTCAGTAATGTTTCTATGAGAGGAACTAGAGTTTAACATATGAGTTTAACTAAGAATAAAACATATTGTCATCGTGAGTTAATACTGTTTTCCAGTAATTGTGGTCAAAATGACCTGGGATTGGATATGAAGAAGCCAGTGTCAGACTACATAGAGCTTGAGTCTCTCTAAACAGCCCTGGGGTCAACCAGACCAACAAGTATCCATGTTTCCCATGACCTAGTTTTTGTTTAAGTTGCATACTTAGAAGAAATGAGATACCACCACATCCTGCCAAACTGCACAACAATCACAACCCAAAAGAATGAGAAAGAGGCCATTTGAACAAGATAATCTTTATTGTCAAGGAAGGAAATACAGCGTATGGAGGCGGTTAAGATTGGCTATTTATTATGTACATTTACCTTGCAAATGATGGTGCCTCCTTGGTAAGGAATACAGTGGCCTTCAGAAACTTTAGGGAAATAATTTTTCTATCCCTTCCATCACTCCCTCTGTCTTGCCCCATGTCCCATTAATCACAGTAGAGTAGACACCACTTCTCAGTCTTTCTTAGGGCAAACGAGAGTTTTGTGACGGATGCCAACTATGTAGAAAGGGATAGGAAGATGTCTAAGAATTTGAGACTATAGCATACCCTTCTCCAAGATGGAGATTTTGTGGAAAGTAAACAAAGAAATAAAGACAATACATCTTAGGAATATAACTAATATGTGCAAAATTAAAACACAGGGGTAGGACATTAGGGTCTATTAAAGCTGAATCAGTATAATCTCATAATAGCATGTTAAGTTTCTGACTGAAATTGCATCAAATTTATGTATAAATTTGCAGAAGAATTTATACTTTTATCATATCCCAAGAATATATCGTAGATCTTTTTGTTTCTTCTCTTTATTCAATTTTATGGAATTCAATAGACTTTGTCTTTTTTCCATCTAGAATTGTTAACTGCATTCTTAGGCATTTTTCTTTCCAATTTCCATTTCCCAGTGACAATTTTGTTTTTTAAATATAGTCATGGCTTTGACATGCAGTTCTCTTTCATGAATGCCTGTAATTGGAAGATTTGGTCCTTTCACAGTGTCCCAAAGTTACTGAATGTATCTTTCCTGTGTTTAAATTTTTTGATATTGTTTTCTTGAGTGGTACAATTCTTCTTTGAGTCCTGTTTTTCTATCTTCTATTTCATCCATTCTAATGGTAAGGCTTTCCCGCCAGTTTTCTAATCAGGTTATTGAGTTTTTCAATTCCATCTTAATTTCATCTTGAGTTCTCTTCAATATTTTGATCTCTTTAGTTTTCAGTCATAAATTTTCTTCATCATTTCATTCAACCATATGTATGTTTATATTTTCTTGGGTATCACTCAAGTATTTATTGTTATCCTTTCTAAGCCCATTAAGGTGTTTGTTTATGTTTTTCCAAAACTCCTTGAGTTCTTTGATGAAGTTTGTGATGGTTCTTTTAAATTCTGTGTCCTGGGAATCATCTGGGTAATTCTCACTGGAGAATATTTCTATAGCACTAGTGAGTATTTTATGGGGAGTGGGTATGATTATAATGTTTTGGCTTTTCATGTTGTTTGTGTTTTTACAATGTGATCTGGGCATGTGAATGTCTTGCATTGGTTGTGTGTCTGTTGTGAGAGTCTATTCTGCCTTAAGCTGGGCCAATACAGGAATGGCATGTCTAGATCTGTCAGCAAGATTCTGGGGAAGCTTACTAGGCAAATCAGATATAAGAGCTGTGTGGTTAGAAGTAGACCTGAGTGGGGTGAAGGCTTGAACTAACCTGGTTCCGCAGAACTAATGAGTCTACATTATTTTTGAGGCAAGGTTTCTCCTTGAACCTGGAGATGATTGATTTGGCAGGAGTATCTAGCCAGGGATCTCTGAGGGACCCACCTGTCCCCTCTCTCCAGTGGTAGGATTGCAGGCACCGTGCCGCCATGTCTGGCATTTCATGTGGGTTACTGAATATTTGTGTACCAAGCACTTTGCTGACTGAATGATTTCCCCAGTCTTCCATCCTCAATGTCTACTTTAAATAGAATAAGTATAGTAAAGTGCTTAAATAAGATTTTGAATATAATCATCGACCAAAGTGCCATAGGATGAGGATGCAGCTGAAGATATCTGTGTGAGGCTTTTGGTACTTAAACCACATTCCTTTTTTTTGGAGAAAGCACCAGACTTCAAAGATGCTTTTCTCTTTAGAAGAGAGAAGTTGAGCAGTTTGAGTTCTCAGCATCAAGATGTTTTTGTGCTTATATACGAAGCATCTAGGAGTACAGCCAAGAGATCCTTGCCTCCGTGGAAGACTTCTATTTTATTTTGACTTGGCAAATGTTTTGATTTGGAAAAACAACTCAGGGACTTTTGTGCCAATGTGAATGTGTATCCTTTGTCTTGTCTGATCCTGTCTTTCATTCATGTCTTCAGAAATATAAATATGGCATGTGTTTGCTAGTAACTCACCACATTGCCCTCTTTCATTGGAGAGAACAAACAATAGCTTTAAAACTGTAAAGGCATGACGTTACAGAGAGGCAGAGATGTTGAAGTGTCGGGGATTTGAGAAGGGAGGAGGTCTAAAGGAATATTTTAAAAATAAAAACACAATCACAAAGCAGAGCTGCTGGAAAAATCTGTTTCTTTGCTTCCAGAATTACTGAGTCTGAGGTGAGAAGTTTACATGCTTTAATGAGGATGGGGGAGAGAATGAATCAGTTTTCAAGCTCATGGTGTAGATTTGTTACTGATAGGAAATAAATCATACCCTTTCCGTTTTATGATGAAATACTATATATCTGGAAACTGAAAAAGAAGTCAGAGCAAAGCTGCTGCCTAGATTAAATGGACCTAGCAGATATCTGCTGAATATCCAACATGTGTAATAAATACACCCATCTCTATGCCACGTGGAACATTCTTCAGGAGAGATCAGATGCAGGGTCACAAAACAGGTCTCAGCAACTCACAGAACACTGAAGCCATTTGAATATCTTTTCTGACTGCAGTGGAATAAAACCAGAAGTCAATAAAAGAGAGACTGAGGAGAGGAGAGATAAACTGGATGATGGAAGGAAGTGTTTTCAAACTATGCTTCCTATTAGAGTTAATACTCAAAATATATAGAAGATTTAAAAAAAAACCCTATCAAGAGCATTGAAAACAACCTTTTTGAAACAGGTAATTAAAACTTCCTAAAACAGGGCAGACAGTGGCAAACAGATACATGAAAAAATGCCAACGATCACTAATTACCAGGAAAATGAAAATGTAAACCCCAGTGAAAGATCATGTCACTCCGGTAAGAATGACTGCTTAAAAAATGAGACAAAAGATAAACTCTGGCAATAATGTTGAGAAAAGAGAGCATTAGAATGCAAAGCAGTACTCTTTATGGAAAAGAATAAAAATGCTTTAAAAATGAACAATGGGCTATCACAGATATCCAAAGAAAATGAAGTCAGAATATCAGTTGTAACAGTATTCACAATAGCCAATAAATAAAATAACCCAACTGTCAATGTCAGCTGATAAGTAGACAAAGAAAACTTAATACATATAAATGATAGAATACTATTTATCCACAGAGAGAATGAAGTCCTGTCATTTGGGACAGGAGTATGCTAAGTAAAATAAGCCAGGGACAGGAAGACAAGTACCACATGATCTCGTTTGTGGTTGGAATTTTAAAAAGCTGACCCTCACAGAAATTAAGAGCAAAATGGAGGCTACTAGAGGAATGATAGATGCTGAGTAGGAGAAGTGGACCTGTGTTCTGAGCCATAGTGATATAAGAGTAAGAAACTATGAGATGCCTTTGGACATTAGAGTTTTCAACAGCATACCATATATTTTAAAATGCCTTCAAATGTTTTTACTATTAAATGATAAATGTTTGAAGAGACCCACATTTAACTTGATTTAAACACCACACAGCATATGCATATATTGAAATATCACATGATACTCTATGAAGATGTACAATTTTTATCTTTTTATACATTAGCAAAATAAATTTAAAAGCAAAACACTCAGGTATAACTTGAGGTGAATTAAGTGTCTCTGAAATGGGCCATGTACTCTTTCTATGTCAGCATCTTCAAAGTCCTCCAGGTAATTGTCATGTGCATCTAGGATTGAGAACCACTGCCCTATCCCAACTACACCTTGAGAGATAATATTTACCCAACTGTCTTGGAAGTCCTTCAGGTGTTGTGTTGGAGATCTTGACCTCAGAATCCCCTGGTCATGTAACTGGCCACATAAGAGCTGGGTAGCCTATGCTAGCTGCTAAACATCAGGCCAGGCTCACACACACAACTCTGATGAGTGCTCATTCTGACAAGAACCTTGTCACAAAAACGTGTTATTTATTTCCTGAGACTTATCAAAGGCAACAATGATTTCATGAATTAGATGGTGATCATTTTTCCTTTGATCAACTAATGTGATATATTAATTTTTTAATGAAATACTTCTCGCATTTCTGGGATAAAACCAACCATGTCATCATATATTAGTCTTCTAACATAAAGCTGGACTTAATTTCTCTGAATTAGTTTACATCGTAATGTGATTATTTGGGGGAAAACTTGACAGACTCATTAATAACATTGCCAATTTCTGTGGAAATCACTTTCAAAGTTACAAGGTGGTGTAGGTAGAAAGCAAACAGGCAGTTGGTGTATCCTGTGAAACAGTTTTTTATTTCCTCTGCTAGAGCGATTAAACCAACTTTTATTAAAATAAGTTTGTTTTGTGAATAAAATACTGAAACCATGAGGAAATCGAAACTAAAACATTTCTACTTCAGCTCCAGGCTTTCGTTCAACAGGGTGGGATCTGAATAATTTCTCTTATCTGCTCCATGTCATTCCTCTTGTCCCTATTTTTACCCTCTATCCTGTGAGCACCTGCACTTATGGGGCTAAGGCTACCTGATGTGACCACAAGGAATTAAATCAGGCTGGTTGGAAGGGCCACAGCACACCTGAGGCTGTGACAATTTTATTGAGAGCAATCAGACTTCTGTTAGTTTGATCAGAAACAGAATATAATTGGCAATTGCCAGGATCAATACCATTGTAGTTTCTAGGATACAGTGAAATTTGCAAGCCATACAGGGCACACTAGATTAATGCCTAAGACCAATTGTCCTGTTAAGTTTCCATGCTTCCTTGACTACTACGGGAACATACAGAGAAACACAAAGTGACCTAAATGCTTCACTGCCTGAGGGAATGCATCAGTCTCTCAGGAACTGGAAGACACATTGTGCCCTAGGAACCATGAATTCTAGCCTGAAAAACCTATGACACAAGCTTCTCAAGGAAGCTAGGTCAAGACAACTCCATGGTTCCCTGCACTATCCTAGGATTATGATCCCTCTAGATTCATAAGACATGGGCACATGAAATCATGCTGATGGGGGAAATAATGGCAAGGAAGTTGCTTGGTGTAGAGTTTCCACAAACCTTCAATTTCTAAAAAAAAAAAATCAATGTCTTCAAAACATTCATAAAACGTAGTACAATGATGCTTCATTGTGTTCTTACTGTGTCTGTACATGTGACTGTTGTAGGAGCCACATACAAGTGGAAAAACATGATTTTCCCTTTCACACCTGATTTATTTAACTCAACATTGTGTTTAATGATTGTAGCACGTAGCAGAATTTTATTTTTTATGTCTCAAGAATATTCTCATATATATGCTATAATTTACTGGTATATTCTTCATTCACTGATAAATGCTTCAGTTGTTTTTGCCTTTTAGCCATTATGAATAATGCTGCTACTAGCACAGGTAGACAGCTATCTGAGTAAGACTTTGTTTTCAGAGTGTGTTCAAGTATGCATGCGTGCGCACACACGGGTTTGTGTGTGTATGTATAAACTCAGAAAGGAATGAGTTAAATCATATGGTGGTTTTTTTCCTATTTCTAAATTTCTAAAGAACTACAAAACTCTTTTCATAGCTGTTGTATAAATTTGCATTCCTGTTTGTACAAGAATTCCAATTTTTCTACATTTCCCTCCAACAGTTTTCTTTTATGGGAACCAGAAACTTACAACAGTCCTTTCATAGTAAAGTGATATTTCTTGTGGTTTTGACTTGTATTTGATTAATAATTAGTGATGTTGAGCCTGTTGTCATGTACCTGTCACATTAGTAAATGTTTGGAGATGCATTCAATTCCTTTTCTCATTTTAAGTTGATTGTTTTTACAGTTGCTGAGTTGTGGTTAAGTCATTTAGAAAGGAGTGATACAATTGAATGCAAAGTCTCTTTGCAGACAAAACTCTTTCCACGTGATACTGATTTTCTGGGGTTTTCTTTCTGGGTTTAACTTGTGATCTTTTTCCTGTTAGAATTTTGTCATTGTGCTTTTATGGCTACTGGGAAACTGGGACTTTCATTTTTGCATCTGTGTCATGAAATGCTCAAGGCATTGTCTAGTTGGTTAATCCATCTTCTAAAAAGTTAACGTTTCTGGGCATAAAGTCTATAGTTTTCTACTTAACTGTTCAAAATTTTTCAAATAGTGATGCCCTCCAACTTTTTGTAGCACAGTATATTTGTTTTCACCAAGCTTAATGTGAAAAGAGTCACAAAATATCATGATTCTCAACAGAAAAACATCTCACAATCATTCTGAGTGCTCTGTGCCCAAGATGACTTAAGGATAGATTGTGATTTGTCCCTAGGATGAGATAGATTAAATCTGGTCTTTGCATCAGTTTCCTGTGGCTGTTTTAATGTATAACTGCACCCTTGTAACCTAGGTTACATACATTGATTTTAATATATATTTTATAGCTCTGGATGCTCAGAATTCTGAATTCATTTCACCGTACTTACATCACAGTTCTGGCTGCACTTCCTCGGAGGCTCTAGGGGACAGCCTGCTTTCTTGTCCTTCTCTGCATCTGGAGTGACATTCTCACGTTCCTTGATCCTTTCTTCTGTCTTCAAAGCTAGCAGCATAGCATCTAGCTTTAGTTGTTGTTGTTGTGTGTGTGTGTGTGTGTGTGTGTGTGTATGTGTGTGCATGTAATCTGCCTTTATTCTTATGAAAATAACTTCAATTGAATTGAGGACACACAGGGAGATAATCCAGGATATGTCCATCACTTCAGCATTCTTAAATGAATCACATCTGTGATGATTTCTTTTTCCACATAAGACGATATTCAGAGAACTGTAGAGTCACCTCAGTCCTTGGGTGGGAAAGGTTAAGATTAGTGATGCTTCTACTAGAACATCCTCCCAAAGAATGACACTAAGACCAGAGGAAAAGATACAGGAGCTTTTAGTAAGGAAGATACACTGTGGAGGGTAAAAGTGAGTGAATGGAGAGAGCAAAGAGCTCTGTCCACTGAGGCTTTTATTGTGTTGGGCATGAAAATTTCCTTCTGCCCAGGATGAAAATAGCCTTAGTCACAAACAGTACAGACACCTCCTCAGCCAACTATGGAAGAAATAATTACGTGCCTCCCAGAACTGTATGTGGTATGTGACCTCTGCAGTCAGTTAGAAGCTGTCCAATGGGGTCCTAAACTCAGGACGAGTGTTTGAGGAAGGAGATAGCTGAATGCACTTTTTACTTTTGGCTGTCATTAGCCTCGGACCAGAACGGCAAGGCTAATTGTAATTATGGGCAGCAGCTTGCCCCTTAAGTGGCCACTCTACAACCCTAAGCTGCTCTCTTGGTTTATTTTTGACTAAGCACTGACAGGAAATTTGAGAACTGCTTCCTGAGTTGTTAGCCTTTAAAATTGTAAGTTATCTGAGAATCCATGTCTTCTCCCAAGTCCCTAACTTCTTGCCTACTCCAATAGTTCTAGAGATTGGATGGGGCTATCTTTATTTACTTATTTTTTAAAAAACAAACTGTTTATTGATCTGTTTGGAATTCACATCATGCACTCCAATCCCACTCATCTGCCTGTCCCTTCATATTCACCCTCTGCCCTTGCAACCTTTCCCCGCCAAAATAAAATAAAATAAAACCTCTTCGTAGAAGCTGTAGTGTGTCACAGTGAGTCACACTGTATACCCTTTAGTCCATACACCTTTACTTGCAAATGTTCATTGCCATGAATCATTGTTCTAGTTTGAGGCCTGTGGCTTCTGCTACCAACAGGGTGAGGGACAGGGCCAACTCTCTCGCTCTCCTCAGCCCTGGACCATCTCTTTGGCCTGCCATTGGTGGCGAGGGGTGGGGGTGATGCATCTCCCCCTTGCTTGCATGATCAAACTAGAACTGATTCTCTTGCAGTTATCAACTACTGGTTGTTCTTACACCCTTTCTTCCTCTTATTCCTTGAGCCTTGGTAGGAGGGGGTGTGGTATAGATGTCCCATGTAAGGCTGAGCATTCCACAGTCTCTCTTATTCTCTGTATCTTGATCAGTTGTGGGTCTCCATGTTAATAACCATTTATTACAAATAGAAGCTTCTCTGACAAGGGTAGAGAGATGTATTAATCTATGGGTATAATGATAAGATATTAGGAGTCAGTTTGTTACTAAATCTATTTGGTAGGACGTAGAATAGATTCTACCCTCAGGGATATGACCAGCCTAGCCATAGGTTCTTGACCCAAGAATGGTATCAGATATGGATTTCATCTCATGGAGGTTGATATTTTTGCATGGGGATGAGGTTTGGAAACTCCTGTTCTCTTGCTTTTTTGTTGATATCATGACAATTATTTCTTAAAAATTCCTCTTTTGTCTGTCAACCTTATTTCATTTCTTACAGTATAATTTATACTTAATACTTAGAGAAATGCTCCCCAAAATGAATTAGACATATATGCTGCGTAGAAATTTGTCTGGAGGATATGTTTTCAGTGAATAGACATTCAGGATTGATTAATGAACATCTTTTTTATTTTCATTTTCATTGTTGTTTAAACCTAAAAGTTTGTACATGGTAGGCAAGCACTATACCATGGAGCTACATTTCCAGTCCTTCAAAAGATGTATTTACTTTAATTTTGAGATAGGGTCTCAGTTATCCGGGCTAGCCTTGCTCTTACTCTGAAGTCTAGCCGGGCTCTGAACTGGTGACCCCCTCTTCAGCCTCCAGAGCAGGTGGGATTGCAGGCCTACATCCCAGACCCACTTCATTCTCATTTTATTTATTTATTTTTTTATTGAGCATACGTTCTTTTTCAGACACTATATTCTGATCACAGTCTCCCTTTCCCCATCTGCTCCTAGATCTTCTCCACAGATCTAACTCCATGCATTTATTTTCTTCAGAAAAAACAAACAGGCAAATAAAACAAAACCCCAAACAAACCAGAATTAGAACAAAGAAAAAGCATGAGAAACACTCATGCACACATGCGCACGCGCGCGCGCGCACACACACACACACACACACACACACACACACAGATCAAGAGCGAGAGCAAGAGAGAGCGAGCATAAAACACAGCATCATAAAACATAATATACAAGAAAAAGACCAGTAAGATTAAAAATGCCCAAACAAAGTATTATGAGACAAAAAAAATCTGCAAAACAACATTAAGTTTATCTTGTGTTGGCCATCTACTACTAGCCATGAGGTCTACCCTTGACTGTGATTTATATACCCAGTGAGACTACATTGGAGAAAACTAATTTTTCTTTGCAAGTAATTGTCAGTTGGAGATAGGTTCTTGATTTGGGATGGAAATAATGTTACTTCTCTCTTTTAGCTCTGGGATCTATCTGTCTTGAACCTGTGCATTCTGCCACAGTGTTCATATATATATTAATTCTACTGTGTCATCCATCCCCTCTGACTCTTACAATCTTTCTGTCTCCTCTTCTACAAGGTTCCTTGAGCCCCAAGAGGAGTGGTTTGATATACACATCCTATTTAGGACTGAGTGTTCCAAAGTCTCTAACTCTCTGCACATTGTCCAGTTGTGTGTTCCTGTATTAGTTCTACTACTGTAAGAAGCAGTTTCTCTGGTAATGGCTGAGTGAGACACTGATCTATGAGAATAGCAGAATGCCATCAAGAGCTATTTTATTGCTATGTTCCTTTAGCAGAACAATAGTATTTGGTTTTCTTCTAGGTCCATGGCCTATCTGGTCTCAGGTTCTTGGCCACCTGAGCAGTGTCAAGCATGGGTTCCATTTCATGGAGTGGGCTTTAAATCCAATCAGACAGTGGTTGGTTATTCTCCCAGTACTTGCGCCACGATTGCACCAATGTATCCTGTAGGTAGGTTTCTTCTGTAAATTGCAGAGTTTCTAGCTGGGTTGGTGGTTACCTTTCTCCACTGATAGCGTGCAGAGTACCTTCCAGTACCAGAGCACCTTCCAGTACCATAAACACTAGCCCATAATGGTGAAGACTCAAGGTGGGCATCAGCTTGACTTCTCTGTATTCAATGAGATATTTAAGTGTTGTCTTCAGCAATAAGGACTTACCATCAGTTGTGGGGAGCAAACTATAGTTTTAGCAATAGCCTGAATTTTGGGGTATTTCCATGGGACCCCTTTGTCTCAATTAGACATAACTCATTCCTGGCACTGGAAGTTTTTTTGTGATGGCAAAAGATGTCTAGTTGGGGCATTGTCTCTCCTGTTACATAGTTGTGGAGAGATTGGGTGGAGACGGGAACAGGAAGATTAAATGGGGAGATGGAGAGAAAAGAGGAGGAAGAGAGGAAATACAGGGAGGGACAACACTAAGGGCCATTTGAGGGGTCCTATGGAAACCTACTACTGTAGAAGCTTCTTAAAATACATACACACGTGAAAGAAATCTATATGGCGTCATTGTCATTTTAAATGGCACGCTGTGGTAGTTTTCTTTCTTTCCTTTCTCCCTTTAAAATATCCCCAGCTCAGTGTATTTAGCGCAGTCAACACTCTCTGTTCACTTTTTTCTTCTTTTTGTACTGTCCTCGGCTCACAGTGATTTGTGCCTTCAATACTAACTCTTAAAACAGGAGCTCTGTGCTATTTTCGGACGTCAGTGGCAGGAAAAGGAGCAGGAGAAAGGAAAGGGAAGGACTGACACGTAGAAACTAAATTTAGGTTGCAAGAGAGAGTGGGATTTTTAACACCGAATGCATTTTGTGGAGCTTGGCACGCATTAGCGGTTCTCTATTTAAGGGAAAATAATTTAAAGAAAATTTGTAATGCCTTTAGAAGAAGTGATGTCTCCTCTTAGCTTACTTCATGAGGCTAGAATTCATGGCTATGGCTTATTGAAATCACTTTTTCTATTTTCAACATTTGTTAAGGCCAAGAACACAAAAAGGGGGTCTCTTTTTTGGGGGGGGGTAAGACATGTTTGAGAAGAATTTGGAAAGGAGAATCTATAAATATCCCAAGTACATAGTTGGCATTGGCTCTGCCACTCTTGAGTGTATGGATTGAACTAAAACTTGATTCATGAACAGTTATTGAAGTGAATTGAGTGTTTGTCAGAGTGGATAGATTTGATGGGCAGACACGATGCTTGAGAGGTACCTTCTCATGAGACTCAGAGTTCAATGGAGGAGGCAGATCAGAGAGCAGATACTTAAACTACAGCCCACCTTGATATGATATGATATGATATAATATAATATACTATTTTAATATATGAAATATATTGTAATGTAATATATGCCTATCTGTGTTTAGGAAGTCAGATTAATTCTGCTCTGTACATGCTTATCAGTGTGAAGGCCATCTTCTGAATGACATCTCATGATTTTCTAAAAGCAACAACAGCAAGGCCATTTGTCCATGAGAAATGGCAGAATTAAAGGTTGACATGGTTTCATGGAAAATCCCATCTGTCAATTTTTGGTGCTTATTTCCTGAGCAACTGGAATCTTATTCAGACATTGCTTGCCTGTGCCAATATCTTGTGTTTCCTCTACTTTTTCCTGCCATCTTAAGAGTTGTCAGGTCTTACATCAAGGTCTTCGATCCATTTGGAATTCATTTTTGTAGAAGATGAGAGATAGAGGTATAGTTTCATTCTTCTCCACGTCCCTATTCAGTTTTGTCAGTACTATTTGTTGAAAAGGCTGTTTTCCCCCTATATTTTTGTAATCTTTGTAAGTCAGAATGAAAATTCCTCAACAAACAGAAAAAAAAAAACCCAAATAATCCTGTCATATGACCCAGTTATACCAACACTTGGTCGTTACCAAAGAACTCCAAGTCAACATTCAACAGAAACACTATAATATTGATTGCAGTACTTGCATAATAGTCACATTTTGGATCCAACATAGTATCCAGTAATAGTGGAGCAGATAAAAAATGTGCTTTATATATATATAATGGAAGTGTTTTTTTCAGCCACAAAAAAGAATAAACTTATGGAATTTGCAGAAAAAAAAGATACAACTAGAGATAGTCATATTAAGTGAGAACAATAAATGTCACATATTTCCTCTGATTTGTAGATCTTAAACTTGTTAGATACATAAAATCACGCACGCACGCACGCACACGCACATGACTTGAAAGTAGAAGTGAAACCGTGTGCCAAACCAAGGGAAAATGGGAAGGGATGAAAATGGAGAGGACTGTAGTCTGGGGGATATGCTCAGAGCACATTCTATACTTGCATAAAATAGCTTTGTATGTTATTATTATTATTATTTAATAAGTATAAAATACAATACACATAAAATAAATATGTAACACATACAATAAAAAGTTGAGATGGTTTTACTTGAAAATTTAGTTTATGAACCTCTAGTCATAAACTTTTTGACTTATTTCTAGAAGGAATAAAATAAAAGAAAGTAAAAAACTAGGAGCAAAACTATTACCAGTTGCTTTGTATTTAATACCCTGTGATTGGATGTTAGACTGAATGATTGCAGAAGAGTGTCTGAGATGAGATCAGATGATGGACCACGTCTTTCACTAAAATGATAACTTCAAAGTTATCTCAACCAAGACCAAGCTATTGAGGGAAGTGCTGATGGAGCTCACCTAGTAGACCGAGCTTGTGGAGCTTCCTGGAGACTTCTTGAGGGCTTAAACTGGAGGTTCTTTTTTTTTGTTTTTTTGTTTTTTGTTTTTGTTTTTGTTTTCATAGAACAAGTTGGGAAGGAAACAAGAGGTTATTTAGACTCTGTCACTTAATGTATAAAATGATTACTGTCACAGTTGTTTGTCAGCCAATAAACATTTTATTATAAAGCCATATACAAGACCTAAAGAGTACAGAATGTTCCTTCAACAGTTCAGAACAGATTTTTCTCCTTATCCCTACCCTTTTCTCCCCTCCCCTTCTACCCCAACTTCCCCTTTTCCTTTATCTTTCCCTCTGTCTTCTCTCCCCTCATTATTAAGTTGAAAGATCAAAGATTATGCTTTACAAATTTCCAACAAATCCAGCTTACCTAAACATTACAATGCTTGAGTATTTCTTGGGTATTTATAGGAGAAATATGACACGTGGAGCCAATGTATCTCACATTTAAACCAACTGACAGGAATAAGGCCACCTTGGTAAGATGGTCTCATGCACATATATTATTAAAATCACATGTAAAATGTATGTCTCATTGTCTTATTTGTAAATCATCAGTATTCGTTTAAGAGACTAGCAAGTATACAGGGCACAATCACAATATCCATGATAAGAACATTCCTGCCCTGAAGCTTGCAATGCTCTTCGGAAATCTATACTGACGTGCGCACCATGGAGAAAGCTACTGCTGTCTGAAGTAGAAATACCGCCACCCTGCTGAAGCAGAACAAAGAGCCACGCCCTCCTCACTTGTAAAGGCTCCCATATGAAGTCCTGTGCGGTGTGGCCGTGCTGAATTTGCACGAGTGCTGTCCAGGTTGGTAGTGTTCCAGACTAGTGTTTCCATGAAGTCCTGGTCACGTGACAGTGAGCAGGCAGGCTCTGGAGCACACCTCTTTGGAGTTTACTGTAAGCAACATAAATCTGAGCTTACGGAATGAATCAGCTATGGCAGCTTTTTACTTCTGTTGGCACAACGTTATGAACCTCAGTTTTATGTCTCACTAGAGAACCCCTGGGAACCCGAGGTTGGTGAGCAGAGCTGCCTGACAGCTTGGGGTGTAATTTCATGCTTTCAGCTCTATTTAATCTCATCCTTAACCCCAATTCCCATCAGTGATCTGTCATATCCAATCCTCATAAATTTTTCAAGTATGTTATTTCTTTGGAAAAAAAACCTAGTCTCTGCTACTGGTGTTTTATAATCTTTTTAAACTTTCATACCACTATGAAAAACTCATATCCTTATTTAGTTCTTTTTGAAAATATAAAAGTATTGTAACAGTTACACTAATAACCAAATATTCTCTGTATTTCTCTGTATTTATTAGTAGTCTTCTCCATTGTAGTTCTATTGGGCCATCTGACTATTTCTGGCTAAAAGGTACATATTTGGGGGCAAGCCGTACACATTTACCAGGACAGACCAGTTCAGGACTGATATGCTCTTACCTCCACATCTATTTCATTTTTTGTGTACCTGCATAGCTATAAGTAAAGGAGAATTAGCTATGGATTTGTAAGCTTGCAGATTCTGGGCTGGGGTCACTGTTCAGCTACCTGCCTGGGATCGTATAGAGCAGAGAAAGAAATTTTGCATTGGCATGAGTTGAACTATTGAAAACTCGGTGTTTGTTACTCTGCTTAAGCAAGAATTACTTTTCTCACACTAACACCGTGCATAATACATGAGCCAGAGAAGGTCCTGAAAGGCCATTTACATGGAAACTTTATGATACTGCATTGAGTTTGGATTGAAATTATTGGCTTTCTGATGGCACTTCAGGAATTTCTGTAGGTGTGGAAATATTTCCTGCCCAGAGATAAGATTTAAAGTTCCTGTTTCCCACTGGATTTTTAAAAATATATTGGGGTTTCATAATATTGATGCCAAAGGGCTTTGTCCCTAAAAATAATTTTAATTATTATTTTAAGCAAGCAGAAGTATTCTTTGTAAAGATTTGCTTTTAATGTGGATCAAAAAATTAAAGCAGCACAATTTCTTTGCAGGAGATGTTGCATTGTTTATATTAGTGCATATTCTTATAATATTTGGTATAATTTCTCTTGATTTTTTTCTTTACACTATAAGTGATTCTCCATATCATCTTATATTTTTATAAATGTTATTTTACCTTTTTATATTTTAGCTAGAACATCCCTTCAGTTAAGATGATAACAAGGAGAATTTCAGTCTCCTTCTCTGTAGGATTCTTATACCCATATGAAGAGGAAATGGGTGGAATCAGGACTCTATATGTATGTGAGTGTGTGCTCATACACACACCAAATAGGTTGACAGCTTAAAAGCTCTGCTTCCAGTTAAAACAAACTTATCTGGTTTCCAAACCTTGACACACAGAAAACAGAATCAAATATCATGAGATCAATTTGGGGTTCCTTGTCATCCAGCATAAGTATTAAGGAGATAATGTGCACAGGAGGGATATTGGATTTGTAGTACTCAACTTAGAAATACCAGTTGGAACCTGCCAGATAAGAATGTTCCTCCAAGGGAAACAGAAAGGTAGAGAATCTTGAAAACACAGAAAAAGAGTTACCAGAATGAGGGCTGACTCGAGCTATTGAGTGTAGCCTGTGAGTTGAAATAGGGAGGGTACTGAAAACTATACATTGATTTTAGAATCTTTGGTGTTTCCTTTACATTAGCAAGGGCCACTTGGACTTAGTGATGAAATACAAGCAGATTGAAATATTGGGAGAATAAATTAGGAGTGAAAACACATGAGTGAGACATGAGACTGCACATGGGTCTAAAGATGTGTGGCTGCTTGGATAGAAAAGAAGTAACAGCTGTGGAGGAGGCTCATGACAACTTTTAAATAGTGTAGCTTAGATTGACAAGACAGCTGTAGATTTGATATTGTCACAGAGAAGCAAAAAACCACACATGTATTTATTTATTGTCTTAGTTACAGTTTTATTTCTGTGAAGAGTCACCATGACAGGTAACTCACAGAAGGAAGAATTTAATTGGGGGCTTGCTTACAAGTTTCAGAGGCTAAGTCCATTATCATGAGAGCTCTACATTCTGATCTACAGGCAGAGAGAGAGACAAAGACGGAGAGACAGATACACAGAGACAAAGAGAAAGAGACGGAGAGACAGAGACAGAAAGAGACACACAGAGAGACATAGAGATACACACATATATGCACAGATAGAGATACACACATATATGCACAGAACAGAGACAGAGACATATATAGAGAGACAGACAGATACACACACACACACACACACACACACACACACACACAGAGAGAGAGAGAGAGAGAGAGAGAGAGAGAGAGAGAGAGAGAGAGAGAGAGAGACACCGACCAACTGGGCCTGGTGTGGGCCTTTGAAGCATCAAAGCCCACCCCCAGAGACATATTTCCTCCAACAAGGACACACTTCCTCCACCAAGGTTTTATCTCCTCATCCTTCCAAACTCAACCAACTGGGAACCAAGCAATGGAATATATGAGTTTATGGGGGCCGTTCCTATTCAAACCACTGCATATGTGATGCTTTGGGATCATTGGCTTCATTAAATGGCAATGTTTGATGGTTTCTATAGTCTGCATTCTTCTGATACTTACCCCAAGACACTTATAATTGTCTGATTTTTTCTCTGAAGAGCCGAGGTAAAAACTGCACAGTTTCTTCCAAGACTGAGAAAAGCATGAATATGTTTATTGTATTTTTATAGCAATATTGTCTGATGTAATTCTTAATGATTGTATCACTGGCTTTGACAAAATTTGGCTTTAATAGCAGTTTTTGACAATGTGTATATTTTCTCCCAAATGACATGTTTTTTGGAAGAAGCCACAATGAATGAGTGAGGTTTTGAAGAGAGCTGGCAGAACACTTTCTGCACGAACCACAGAGTTAAAATTATAGCTAGCAGTACTTTTATTCCCTACTAGGTTAGGAGAAAGCCAGTTATAAATAGCAGGGAATGCTACAGATTGGCTTTTAACTTCTAAAGGCCTATTTTAACTGTTGTCTGAGAATGTCATCGAGTGATGATGTATCTAGTCTAGGTGCAAGGCACTCAACACAGCTTTCTCATATCTATGATTTATATTTTATTTACAGTTGATGAGTTCTGGCATGGATGGGGTGGGGAAGGACTCAGTTTTTTTTAAGGGGCTGGCCACTTGGGAGTTTGACCGCCTTCTAGTGAGTATATGGGCAACACAAATTGGATTTGGTATTTTTTCTTCTTCTTTTTTTATTTAAGGGAGGTCAGAAGGGTGTGTCGTGGACCTGGGAGGCCTGGGAAGTGAATGTGATCAGGGATGCAGTATGTGAAATTTCAAAATAATCAATAAAAATGTTTTGTTAAAAAAAAACCCAACCCCCACTCCTTTCAATGTTTATCTATTGCCTTCTACTTGGAGTCTCTCTTGAGCTGTGTTGGACAAGTTGGTGACCATGTCCTCCACAGGAGCTCCGTCTGTCCTTCCTGTTATTTTAGAACCAGTTTATTTATATTATTAGATAATTCTTCTGAAATACATCTCCTTTGCTGAGGGTGGCTCTCAGCCTTCTCATGTCTGCATTCAAGGCTTGCCCTGTTATGCTTGACCCCATCATCTTCTTATTCCAAGTTATTCTCTCAGCAGTCTCTCTGCATGAGCAAGGCTGTCCCACTCATTTTTGTTAAGACACATCTTGTTTTTCCTACTCTCTTGATTTTATTCTAGCTATGTGCCTCATCTGTAATGTCCTTCAGTTCCCTTCTTTGAGTTCTCCCCATATTTCAAGGCTGAATTCATGTTTCTTTTTTTTTTTTTTTTTTTTTTTGGTTTTTCGAGACAGGGTTTCTCTGTGTAGCTTTGCGCCTCTCCTGGAACTCACTTGGTAGCCCAGGCTGGCCTCGAACTCACAGAGATCCGCCTGGCTCTGCCTCCCGAGTGCTGGGATTAAAGGCGTGCGCCACCACCGCCCGGCGAATTCATGTTTCTGATTAAGTTTTTTTCCCCCCAGATCATACAAGACTGCAGTGAAATCTTTACTCTCTGCTGTAAACATTCATGAACTTTGAAGAGCAGAGCTTCCCTATGTCTCATATCTCTAGCTGGATTATAAAGTAGGGGCCCTAATATGTGTAATTACAAAGTCTCACAGCATTTTCTTTGCATAAAGATGCTTAATGATTAAATGGCCTGTTTTCCAAATGCTTAAATATTTGAGCAAGCTTCCTCTTGTGGAAAAAACATGCTACTGATCTTAGTTGGCAATAAAAGGGGTTTGATTCCAATTTGCTATAATTACTTTCATTACTAGTATTGTCTTATCTAGCCCATGTTTCCCATTCCAACAGTCTCTCTGTTTCAAGCTTCTGTCCTCAAAGCTAGAGCATTCTGATGCCACTTGATCATCATGTTAAGATTATAGATGAACTATGGAAAACCTTCAACAATTATGACAGCAAGCTCGCTCAGAACAACTTTTAAAGAAACAAAAGCAAGGTCTGGTGATTGTTATGCCATACTAAGCGATCTGATACACAGCAGATACATTTCTGAGGAAGGAGCTAGAAAGGGAGCTCAGTGTCAGCAGTTCATTTCTTCTGAGAGAGCACGGTAACCCCAAGCAGACAGTTCTGCAGTGGGTTAGCTCTAGTTAGGAGGCAGCAGGTGAGCTTGAAGCTCGACTCTTCTCACCCATGCAGCTCTTAGCAGCCTATGTCCTTCTCTTTTTCTCAGTCCGAGGATTGCTTGGTTGCTATGTTGTCAAATTCTAAGGATGTCAGATTCTTAATCTGGCCGTGAGTGATGTTTAGACACATGTGCAGCATACCTGAATGGTTTTGTGGAATTTAGGTGAAGGAGATCCGTATTTTTTTAGATGAATATTAGGCTTTTCTACAGCTTAGAATTTGTGCTGCTAAAGGAAAGGAAATGGGGCCATCATTTCATTACAGACACAGGCTGTGCTTGCAATAGTTTTGTTTCTATAACGTATTTTTTTCTTAGAAAACTGGAAAAGTGGGATGTATTTATACAAAAGTGAATAATGTGTCTCATTCCTGCTGTGGGATGTTCTGTATGTTAAATGTGTTGCTCTGATTGGTTAATAAATAAAACACTGATTGGCTAGTAGCCAGGCAGGAAGTATAGGCAGGACAAGGAGAGAGGAGAATTCCAGGAAGTGGAAGGCTGAGTCAGAGAGACACTGCCAGCCACCACCATGAAAAGCGAGATGTAAGGTACCGGTAAGCCAAGAGCCACGTGGCAACTTATAGACTAATAGATATGGGCTAATTTAAGATATAAGAACTAGATAACAAGAAGCCTGCTGTGGCCATTCAGTTTGTAAGCAATATAAGTCTCTGTGTGTTTACTTGGTTGGGTCTAAGCAACTGCAAGACTGGCGGGTGAGAGAGATTTGTCCTGACCATGGGCCAGGCAGGACTGGAGAAAACTCCCGCTACACATTCCCACACCCAATCCCACTTTGTTGCCATGGCCTATGATTGATGTTACCATCCCACCAAGAAGGCATTATGTCAGGATGCTTACATATCTTTAACCTCTACTACCTCATATCAACGTTTGTAAATATCCTCCCCTACAGTGCTCCTCCTGTCCCCCACAATTACTACCTTCCTCCAAGGACCAATTTTGCTTCACACAGCCCATTTTATTAGTTGGATTATATTACAGCCATTGGTTTAGCTGGCTAGACTAAGAAGACCCCAGAAGAATAGCCCCTCTGTCATTCTTATTCTATTGGAAGAGTTTAGCATAATATTCACCACAGGCTATGCTGGCACATCAGACTGGAGACACTCCTGTGAGAGCTTATTCCTCACAAGCCACTAATGAAGTGTGTATTCTTAAGGTATGCTGATTTGTATATTCATATACTATCCTTATTGTATTTCTTTTATCACCATAGTAATGATGTCATTTTTCTAATTCTTTTTTTTAGTACTTAAAACATCATGACAAACCAAAATCTATACCATCATTTCTCAAAGCTTTATTTTTCATGTTTTTTGTTAGCATAAATTAATTACAAAGAATGATGGGTTTCACTGTGATATTTGTGTACATGTATATCATGTATTTTGCACGTGTTAAACCCTACTAATTCTCATGTTCCTCTGCCACTCTTGCTGATCCCTTTACTCTTCCCAACTAACTAGTCTCCTTTCCGATTTCGTGTCTTTTTCTTCTGCAGCCCAGTGAGTATCATTAGGGTTGCGTACAAGAGGGTGTGTGTCTTTTTTTTTTTTTTTTAAAGCTTTTTACTTTTGCTTTATGTGTATGTGTAGTTGGCCTGCATGCATGTCTGTGTAGTATGTTCATGCCTGGTGTCCAGGAGGCCAAAAGAAAGCATCTGATCCCCTAGAATTGGAGTTACACATCACTATTACCCACCATGTGAGTGCTGGAAATCAAACTGAGGTCCTCTGGAGGAACAGTCAATGTCCATCTTTCCAGACCTGGTAAGGGGTTATCTACAATGGCATGAACACCTTCTCAGTGGTTGTATCATGGAAGAAAACATCTCTCAACCCCTATCAACCACTGTCTAAAGGCTCAGAGTGGGTTGCCACCTTGTTAAGCACTCTCCCTTGCATGGCAGGACACTGGCAGGCTTAATCTTGTGCATGCCTTAGTCAAGTAATGACAGCTGCTGTGAGTTCAAGAGTGCAAAGCCAATTTGTGCTTAGAAGACATCGTTCTAGAACATGCCCCCTATTTCTCTGGCTTTTGCATTGTTTCTGGCTCTCCTTTTTACAGTGTTCTTTGCAATCCTTGAAAGAGACGATAATACGCACCATTTATGGCTGAGCATTCAATAGTAGCATTCTCTCAAAACTATCTTTATAACGATTGTCCTTGTAGACTTTTTTAAAAAAATATTTATATATACTTGAATTAGTAGAATTGAATTTAAAAGTTTCAACAGCCAGTTAATTCAAATTTAGCACATATCTTTTATACTGTAGAAAAAGAATGGTAGGCCAGCAGTGTACAGAAGTGTTCCAGGTTTAAAGTGATAATAGGTGGTCCCATGGGATGCAGTTATGGAATTGAAGGCAATGCAGTAGCTTAGTATTGATTATTAAAGCAACCCTCTCCTGAAGGCCCATAGTAAACCTGTAGACTATCAGCTTCCAGCTGTGCAGATACCCCTCAGCTCAGCAGCCATCTTTCTCATGAGTCACACCCAGTCTGAATTCCTGATGTTGGACCTACTCTTGGAAGTATTTCAAACTGTTCCATATTGGCAGCATCTTACATGGAATTCTATAGCTATTAGACAACTGGAGGGAAAGGGAAAGATTCTCGGTCTTTATATCATTAGGGATAACAAGTATTTTTTTTGTAAATTGCTCATTTGTCTGTTAAATTAATTTTGCCAGGAGTCTTATTATCAGAAGTAAAGGAAGAAGCAGGTGACCTTTCTGCATCCTCTCACTGGTAGCCATGAAACATTTTGATTTAAAGAGAAATAAAATCTGTGAGATACTTTTGAACAATAGAGACTAATTAATCTTTGTTTGAATCCAGTGAACTTAAATTACCTGACAATAGTCTTGATAGTTTTCGGGGGAGGGGATGATGTGTTCATGTAATTATACAAGGTGAGATGAGGTCTTAACTCCCTGGATGCTGGTGTGAACTGCGGAGAATTTCATCTTCACACTGCCCCTGGCTTCCTCACATAGAAATCAGATCTTCATCTGTGATGGCTTCTCAATTGATTTTTTTTTTTAATACGTGTGTGAACCAAAAGTGACTTCTACAATTTCCTATAGTTTGCATTTAGATGCATACAATACATACTCTGCGAAAATGGGAACAGGGTTGATGTCTGAAGTAGGGAGACTCAGTCATAGCACCAAGTGCTTACTAGTAAGCTAGGACTGGCCCAAGAAGTTCTCTATCCAGGCTCCCAGGTTATGAATTCTTCCTGGGTTTGTCATTTGATAGCATGCAGCATTCATCACGGTGCTCTAATGTGAATAGTTGTGAGCTATGAAAATAGATAAGATTCTTTGATTAGTTATTAAGTGGCTTGACTTGTCTCTTGACTAGTTGGGTTATTCGGCCAGCTGCCTACCCCCTCTGTACCTCTGTTTCTGGCAGATAGTACAAAAGAAAGGAAATAGTCTCTGTTAGGGCAAAAGCCATGTACAAGCAAAATGCATTTAAGTCATGTATTTTTGTTAAAACTCAAATACAATGAAGTCATTAACATTGAAAAGATTAGCTTGGCTGGTGATACTGTTGTGAATATCCATGACAACACAAACATACTTAGCCTTATCTTTAAGGATTACAGCCATAAACTAAATGCCTCTTGAGACTAAAGAAGAATTTTATTGGTAGAATACAGTGTTTTAATGATTTTTTGAGTAATATTTTAATTATATGTAGTATTTTAACTGTATATCCATGTAGTGCTTATCAAAGATATAGTTCTTTAATGGTTAGTGTTTTATGTTAATAATATGATTGTTTTTTATTCCTTTTAGCCATAACTGAGACTACTATATATTAATTTGCTTTTGTTCTGTATCACTTATTATTTATTCTAATTTTCCTTAGATAAAAGCCATTAAAAAACTCCCTTTATGACTTTTCTTCATTACTATTTCACACTATAATTCCTGTTTTAGATCTGTTGGAAACTTAGCAATGACTTTTTTTTTTAATTTAAAAAAAGGTTTTGCCGGGCGGTGGTGGCGCACGCCTTTAATCCCAGCACTCGGGAGGCAGAGCCAGGCGGATCTCTATGAGTTCGAGGCCAGCCTGGACTACCAAGTGAGTTCCAGGAAAGGCGCAAAGCTACACAGAGAAACCCTGTCTCGAAAAAAACAAAAAAAAAAAACAAAAACAAAAAAAAAAAAGGTTTTTTTTGTTTTACATACCAATCCCAGTTCCCCCTTCCTCCCCTTCTTGCGCATCCCCTATCTCTCCCCCGACCCCACTTCCAGCCCCCCCAATCCTATCCTCCATTCACTCCTCAGAGAGGATAAAGCCTCCCTTGGAGATACAACAAAGTCTGGCATACTAAGTTGAGATATGACCAAGCCTCTACCCGGCTGTGTCAAAGCTGAGCAAGGTATCCCACCCTAGGGAATATGTTCCAAAAAGCCATTTCATGCACCTTGGGTAAGTCCTAGTTCCACTACCAGGGTCTCCCCAAACAAATCTAGCCATGTAACTGTCACCCACATTCAGAGGGTCTAGTTTGGTCCCACAAATGTTCCCCAGCTGACAGGCCAGAGTCCATGGGCTCCCACCAGCTTGGGTCAACTGTCTCTGTGGTTTTCCCCATCATGATCTTGATATCACTTGCTTCTGTAATCCGTTCTCCCTTTCCTCAACTGAAGTCTAGGCTCTGCCCATTGCTTGGTTGTAGATCACTGCATCTGCTTCCATTAGTTACTGCATGTAGGTTCCTATGATGACAATTAGGGTAATCTCTAATCTGATTACAGGGAAAGTAAATTCAAGCACCCTCTCCATTATTGCTAGGAGTCTTATCTGGTGTCATCCTTGTGGATTCCTGGGGATTTCCCTAGCACCAGGTTTCTCCCTAACCCCCAATGGTTCCCTCTACCAGGACATCTCTTTCATTGCTCTTCCTTTCCGTCCCTCCCTCCACTCAGCCATCTCAGTTCCTTCTGTTCCCATCCTTCATCCCTTCCCTTCTACCCACCCCTCCCAGTTTACCAAGGAGATCTTAACTATATCCCTTACTGGGGCCCACCATGTGTGTCCTTCTTAGGTTCCTCCTTTTTATCTAGCTTCTCTGGCTGGGGTTGTGGATTATAGCCTGGTTATCCTTTGCTTTGCATCCAATATCTATTTAAGAGTGAGTACATACCATGTTTGTCTTTCTGGGTCTGAGTTACCTCACTTGGGATGATTTTTTCCAGTTCCATCCATTTGCCTATAAATTTCATGATGTCATTTTTTTTTTTTACCACCGAATAATACTCCATTGTGTAATTGTACCACATTTTCCTTATCCATTCTTTGGTTGAGGGGCATCTAGGTTGTTTCCAGGTTCTGGCTATTATAAATAATGCTGCAATGAACATGGTTGAGCAAGTGACCTTGTGGTATGATAGAGCATCTTTTGGGTATATGGCCAGTAGTGGTGTGGCTGGGTCTTGAGGTAGGTTGATTCCCAAATTTCTGATAAACCACCCTACTGATTTCTAGAGTGGCTGTATAAGTTTGCTCTCCCACCAACAATGGAGGAGTGTTCACCTTATTCCACATCCTCTCCAACATAAGCTGTCATCAGTGGTTTTGATCTTAGCCATTCTGACAGGTGTAAGATGGTATCTCAGAGTCATTTTGATTTGCATTTCCGTGATAGCTAAGGATGTTGAGCAGTTCCTTAAATGTCTTTCAGCCATTTGAGATTCTTCCGTTGAGAATTCTCTGTTTAGCTCTGTAGTTTATTTTTTTAAATTGGATTGTTTGGTATTTTGATGTCTAATTTCTTGAGTTCTTTATATATTTTGAAGATCAGCCCTTTGTCAGATGTGGGGTTGGTGAAGATCTTTTCCCATTCTGTAGGCTACCATTTTGTCTTGTTGACCATGTCCTTTGCCTTATAGAAGCTTCTCAGTTTCAGGAGGTTCCATTTATTAATTGTTGCTCTCAGTGTCTATGCTACTGGTATTATATTTAGGAAGTGATCTCCTGTGCCCACGTGTTCAAGGCTACTTCCCACTTTCTCTTCTGTTGGATTGTCACTGGATTTATGTTGAGGTCTTTGATCCATTTGGACTTGAGTTTTGGGCATGGGGATAGATATGGATCTATTTGCATTCTACATGTTGACATCCAGTTATGCCAGCACCATTTATAGAAGATGCTTTCTTTTTTTCCATTGTATAATTTTGGCTTCTTTGTCAAAAGTCAAGTGTTCATAGGTCTATGGATTAATGTCAGGATCTTCAATTTGATTCCATTGATCTATGTGTCATTTTTTTATGCCAATACCAAGCTATTATTATTAGTATAGCTCTATAGTAGAGCTTGAGGTCAGGGATGGTGATGCCTCTGGAAATTCCTTTACTGTACAGGATTGTTTTGGCTATCCTGGGTTTTTTGTTTTTCCATATGAAGTTGAGTATTGTTCTTTCAAGGTCTGTGAAGAATTTTATTGGGATTTTGATGAGGATTGAATTGAATCTATAGATTGTTTGGTAAGATTGCTATTTTTACTCTGTTGATCCTAGCTATCTAAGAGCATGGGAGATCTTTCCATTTTCTGATATCTTCCTCAATTTCTTTCTTTAAAGACTTAAAGTTCTTCTCATATGGTCTTTCAGTTGTTTGTTTAGAGTTACCCCAAGATATTTGTGGCTATTATAAAGAGTGATATTTCTTTGATTTCTTTCTTAGCCCATTTATCATTTGTATATAAGAGGGCTACTGATATTTTGAGTTAATCTTGTATCCTACCACATTATTGAAGGTGTTTATCTGCTATAGGAGTTCCCTGTAGAATTTTTTGGGTCACTTATGTATACTATCATATCATCTACAAATAGCTAACGTTTGACTTCTTCCTTTCCAATTTGTATCCCCTTGATCTCCTTTTGTTATCTTATTGTTCTAGCTAGAACTTCAAATACTATACTGAATAGATATAGGGAGAGTGGATAGCCTTGTCTTGCTCCTGATTTTAGTGGAATCACTTTGAGTTTCTCTCCATTTAATTTGATGTTGGCTGTTGGCTTGCTGTAAATTGCCTTTATTATGTTTAAGTATGCTCCTTGTGTCCCTGATCTCTCCAAGACCTTTATCATGAAGGGGTGTTAGATTTTGTTGAAGGCTTTTTCAGCATCTAATGAGATGATCATGTGATATTTTTCTTTCAGTTTGTTTATATGGTGGATTACTTGACAGATTTTCATATATTGAACCATCACTACATCTCTGGGATGAAGCCTACTTGATCATGGTGGATGATTTTACTGATGTGTTCTTGGATTTGGTTTGCCAGTATTTTATTGAGTATTTTTGCATCAATGTTCATGAGGGAGATTGGTCTGTAATTCTCTTTCTTTGTTGCATCTTTGTGTGGTTTGGGTATTAGGGTAACTGTAGCCTCATAAAATAAGTTTGGCAGTGTTCCTTCTGTTTCTATTGTGTGGAACAATCTGAAGAGTGTTGGTATTAGCTCTTCTTTGAAAATCTGGTAGAATTCTGTGCTGAAAGCATCTGACCCTGGTCTTTTTTTGTTTGGGAGATTTTTGATGAGTGCTTCTATTTCCTTAGGGGTTATGGGTCTATTTAAATTGTTTATATGGTCTTGATTTAATTTTGGTATGTGATACGTATCTAGAAAATTGTCCATTTCTTTTACGTTTTCCAATTTTGTGGAATACAGGTTTTTGAAATACGACCTAATGATTCTCTGGATTCCCTCAGTGTCTGTTGTTATGTCCCCCTTTTCATTTCTGATTTTGTTAGTTTGGATATTCTGTTTCTGCCTTTTGGTTAGTTTGGATAAGGATTTGTCCATCTTGCTGATTTTTCTCAAAAAACAAACTGTTTGTTTCATTGATTCTTTGTATTGTTCTCTTCATTTCTATTTTATTGATTTCAGCCCTCAATTTGATTATTTCCTGGCATCTACTCCTCCTGGGTGAGTTTGTTTCTTTTTGTTCTAGAGCTTTCAGATTTGCTGTTAAGTCCCTAATGTGAGATTTCTCCACGTTCTTTATATAGGTACTTAGTGCTATGAACTTTTTCTCTTAGCACTGCATTCATAGTGTCCCATTAATTTGGGTATGTTGTGCATTCATTTTTGTTGAATTCTAGAAAGTCTTTAATTTCTTTATTTCTTCTTGACCCAGTGGTGATTCAGTTGAACACTGTTCAATTTCTATGAGTTTGTAAGCTTTCTGCCATTAGTAGTGTTGTTGAATTCTAACTTTAAGCCATAGTGATCTGATAAGATACAGGGGGTTATTCCAATTTTTTTTTTGTCTGTTGAGGTTTGCTTTGTGACTGAGTGTGTGCTCAGTTTTAGAGAAGGTTCCATGAGGTGCTGTGAAGAGGTATATTCTTTTGTGTTTGGGTGAAATGTTCTAAAGATGTCTGTTAAGTCCATTTGAGTCATAGCATCTGTTAATTCCCTTATTTCTCTGTTAAGTTTCTGTCTGGCAGACTTATCCAGTGGTGATGGTGGGGTGTTGAAGTCTCTCCCTATTAGTGTATGGGATTTGATGTGTGATTTAAGCTTTAGTAATGATTCTTTTACAAAGGCGGGTGCTCTTATATTTGGGGCATAACTATTCAGAATTGAGACCTCATCTTGATGGATTTTTCCTGTGATGAATATGAAATGTCCTTCTCCATCTCTTTTGATTTATTTTAGTTTGAAGTCTATTTTGTTAGATATTAGGATAGCTACACAAGCTTGTTTCTTAGGACCATTTGATTGGAAAATCTTTTCTTGACCCTTTACTCTGAGGTGATGTCTGTCTTTGAGGTTTCAGGTGTGTTTCTTATATGAAGCAGAAGGATGGGTTAGCCTTCTGTTAGTCTGTGTCTTTTTATAGATGAATTGAGTCCATTGAAATTAAGAGATATTAATGACCAGTTATTGTTAATTCCTGTTATTTTTGGTTTTGTTGTTGTTGGTAGTGTGTATATGTTTTTCTTCTTTGGGGTTTGTTGGTGTGGAGTTATCTATTGCCTGTGTTTTTGTGGGTGCAGCTAACTTCCTTGGGTTGGAGTTTTCTTACTAGTACTTTCTGTATTTATGGATACTGAATTTATGGATAGGTATTGTTTAAATCTGGTTTTGTTATAGAATATCTTGTTTTCTCCATCTATGATGATTTTAAGTTTTGCTGGGTATAGTAGTCTGGGCTGGCATCTGTGATCTCTTGGTGTCTGTAGAACATCTGTCCAGGACCTTCTGGCTTCCAGGGTCTCCATTGAGAAGTCTGGTGTTATTCTGATGGGTCTGCATTTATATGTTACTTGACCTTTTTCCTTTATAGCTCTTAATATTCTTTCTTTCTTCTGTATGTTTAGTGTTTTGATTATATATGGCGAGGGGATTTTTTTTTTGGTCCAGTCTATTTGGTGTTCTGTAAGCTTTTTGTACTTTCATAGGCTTGTCCTTCTTTAAATTGGGAAAGTTTTTTTCTTTAATTTTGTTGAATATATTTTCTGTGCCTTTCAGCTAGATTTCTTCTCCTTCTCCCATCCTTGTTATTCTTAGGTTTGGTCTTTTCATGGTGTCCCAGATTTCCTGGATGTTTTGTGTTATGAATTTGTTGGATTTAACACTTTCTTTGACCAATGAATCTATTTCTTCTATTGTATCTTCAATGCCTGAAATTCTCTCTTCCATCTCTTGTATTCTGTTGGTTATGCTTGCATCTGTAGTTCCTGTTCGTTTACTCAGATTTTCCACTTCCAGCCTTCCCTCAGTTTGTGTCTTCTTTATTGCTTCTATTTCAGTTTTCAAGTCTTGAACTGTTTCCTTCACCTGCTTGATTGTTTTTTTCTTGGCTTTCTTTAAGGGATTTATTGATTTCTCCTAATTTTTTTGTTTGTCTTTTCCACCACTTCTTTAAAAGAATTTTTCATTTCCTCTTTAAGGACCTCTATCATCTTCATAAAATTATTTTTCAGGTCATTTTCTTCTGCTTCTTCTACATTGGGGTGTTCAGGTCTTGCTGTTATAGAACCACTTGTTTCTGGGGGAGCCATATTGCTCTTCACATTGTTGAATATATTCTTGTACTGTTGTCCACTCATGTCTGTTGCTGGAGAATTTCTCTCCAGCTCCCGCCACCAAGTCCCGCCAGTCTCAGAGCCCACTTATAAAATAAACACACAGACTCTTACATTATTTAAACTGCTTGGCCATTAGCTCAGGCCTGTTATTGTCTAGCTCTTACTCTTATATTTAGCCCATTTCTATTAATCTTTACTTTGCCACATGGCTCATGGCTTACTGGTACCTTACATCTTCCTTGTCCTGATGGCGGCTGGCAGTGTCTCTCTCTCAGCCTTCCACTTCCCAGAATTCTTTTCCTTGTCCCGCCTATACTTCCTGCCTAGCCAATGGCCAATCAGTGATTTATTTACTGACCAATCAGCAACACACTTGACATACAGACCATCCCACAGCACTTCCCCTTTTCTTTTCTTAAAAAGGAAGGTTTTAACTTTAACATAGTAAAATTACATATAACAAAACAATTATCAAGCAAGAATTACAGTTACAATATTAAAGAAGAGATCCTATCTATCTTATATTTGTAAGTTTAAGGTTTTATATCTAACTTATCTTTTATTATAACTAAGGAAAATTGTAAGTATCTAGTCTTTAACCACATCAAAGACCTCAGAAGGATATACTACTACCTGAGAAATGGAGAAGGATATAAGCAACTTTTAGGAGTCTTGTAGGGTAGACAGAGACAGCTGAGCCTGGACAGTCATCCAAAGTTTTCTTGTAAAGTTGGGGCATCTGTCTTCAGCCCACAGGCCTAGAGTCTCTTATTCACTTTTCTCTGTGTCCTGTAGAATGTCTGGCAGTTTTCTCTGCAAAGCAGGAACCTGAAGGACCATTTTGTCAAGCAAAGTTCAGTGGTCACCTTTGTATGGGTCCTGCATGTCCAGTTGATCAAGCAGTCCAGGCAAGAACAGTTTCTTGCCCAAATGGCTATTTTTGTCAAGGTGAAGATAAACTCCATATGGAGTGTCTTCGATGCCCATCCTCCTCTCTGAAGTAAATCGGTGCTGTCAGGAGCAGACACGTCTCACTGTCCAAAAAGTCTAAATTTTTAAAACATTTTAAATGCCATATTCTGTAGGTCTTTGAAGTGTTTGAAGACTACCTATCTATCTGAAATATATCTATGTATACCTAGAAGACTTAACTAACATGGCTACAAATATTATCATAGATGAATAATTATTAATCTATTTTTTAATTATCCATTACAATTTTAAATGAGTTACATAAACATAATACCTCAAACAAGAATAGAAATATATATACAGTATAACAAAATTAAGTTTAAATTTGTATCAATAAACTAAAATCTATAGCAATGTAAAACATTTTAAACAAGTTGTTATTCTTTAAAAGTAGGTTCATTAATCTACCCTTTCATCCTATCATATCTAAACTATCCCCCCTTTTTTTTTTTTAGAAAGAGATTGTATTTATAATCAACCTGCTTTAAATAAAAATATTGGTTTTTCTCTGTCTCACACCAGAGGGCTCTTCTGATTTGGGACACAAGAATCTCTTAACCATTATTTTTTTTTGAGCAATATGTCTGGGTTTAGAGGGGGAGTGAGCCAATTTCATCTCTAAAGCCAGCTTGGTATATTTGGGAATTTGGGCGTAGCTTCTCTTACTACTTCCTGCTGGAGGGGGGCGCTGTATCTTATGGGGACACAAAGAAAATTTTAGGATCATGGAGTAGTCCATGAGGCTGTATCATCTGAGCCAGTTGCCTTGAAACCATTCTGGATGTTGAATCATCTGGGCCATGGTGTCACTGGAGACCTTTCAGGGGGTCTTGGCTGGTCAAACTGGATGTATCTTAATCTGGAACAAATCCATAGCCTCTGGCTTTCTGTGGAAACAAAAGAGACTCTTTTCCAAAGCAACATATCCTTATATCCAAATTTTGAAGTCAAGGTACCTTTAAAATATACATTTTGGCATAACTCAACAGCTTTTACAATCAAATGTTTTTCTGTAGTTACGAATATCAAAGAGAACATAATCCAGATTCTCTGTGTGGTAGCCATCTTTACGTGGCTTATTTTTTTATATTAGCTTGAGCCTATTGCTTTAAACTGCAGCCTTTTAAGCCTGAAACGGCGCCGGCGCTATGGCTGCTGGTTCCGCCCACTTCAGTTTCCCAACATGGCGGTAGTCCGCTTTCCGCCAGCTCTGGGAGCCGTAACTCTCAGAAATAGTGGGTCTACACTTTTACCAAAGTAGCGTGTAGCCCAGAAACCTCTTTTTTTGTTTTGTACTAGCAAAGGCTAAATCCACCACACAGTTTAATGTGCTACTTGTAGAGGCCTCATTCCCACCATACTGCAGGTCGAGAGTGCACGCTAGGAACCCGCCAGCAGTAGCTCAAACACGCAGGCTGCCACTAACTTGAAAGAGACAACTAGGAACTGTTTTCAGCTTCGTTTTAGAATCTTTTTACTCAGGTTTTAGGTGGAAACTCTTGCCCCACGTTGGGCGCCATTTGTTGCTGGAGAATTTCTCTCCAGCTCCCGCCACCAAGTCCCGCCAGTCTCAGAGCCCACTTATAAAATAAACACACAGACTCTTACATTATTTAAACTGCTTGGCCATTAGCTCAGGCCTGTTATTGTCTAGCTCTTACTCTTATATTTAGCCCATTTCTATTAATCTTTACTTTGCCACATGGCTCATGGCTTACTGGTACCTTACATCTTCCTTGTCCTGATGGCGGCTGGCAGTGTCTCTCTCTCAGCCTTCCACTTCCCAGAATTCTTTTCCTTGTCCCGCCTATACTTCCTGCCTAGCCAATGGCCAATCAGTGATTTATTTACTGACCAATCAGCAACACACTTGACATACAGACCATCCCACAGCACATGTCTTCCTTCACTTGGTGCAGGTAATGCTGTGTCTCTGGTGATCGCTGATGCGTTGGGGGACGTTTGTGGGTATGTAGAGGCTGCTACCAGGTCTCTGAGACTTTGGGTGGGGGAGAGGCAGGAGATGTGCCCCTGGGGCTAGGGTCTAGTGAGCAGGGCTGTCCAGTCACGAGCCCAGACACTCACCTCCTCCTGTAGGTGCGGGCTGGGCCCTGGTGGTTGCTGATGCAGTGAGGGATGGTTGGAGGCATGGGGGGCTGCTGACAGATCTTTGGGGCTTCGATGGGTGGGGGTGAGGCATGGGCCGTGCCCCTGGGGCTGTCTAGCCAGGAGCCCAGACACCCATGTCCTCCAGCAATGGCTTTCTAAACATAACTCATCATATTATTATTTGTTAGCAATAAAGGGACTAATAATTGATTTAATACATGGGCAAGTTAGATGATAGAAGTGAAAGAGAAAAGATAAAAGAAGCTACCCTTTTAGAAATGACAAACTACAGGTTGTGTTAGGGCAATTGCCTATCATGTGTGAGACCCTAGGTTTAAACATCTGTTTTACACACACACACACACACACACACACACACACAGAGAGAGAGAGAGAGAGAGAGAGAGAGAGAGAGAGAGAGAGAATAAGCAAACTGTAGACAGACTTTCTTTTCTGCCACCAACATGGAGACTTCTTATTAATTAAGAAAGCTTGGCTGTTAGCTTATATTTGTTCTTAAGTAATTCTTATAACTTAAATTAACCCATTTCTATTAATCTACATTCTGTCACTTACCACCCATCCTGCTTCCTCCATGTCTCCTGGTGTCTCTGTTGCATGCCTAGATTCTTCCTCCTCTTCCTTTCTCTTCCCAGAAATCCTGCCTATACCTCCTGCCTAGCTATTGGCCATTCAGCTTTTTATTACACCAATCACAACAATACACCATCACACAGCATACGAATAGCAAACTGTTACACTTTCCTAGGGTAAGATGTGGATGAGCTAGTGAAGACCCTTTTCTTTGGTTGCTCATGGATTCTGCAGTAGACTATGGCTGCCTTCCGATGACACGTTGCCCATCTTGTTACTGTCCTTTATTGGCATCTCCATTTTAATATTCTAGGAATATCCTGTTTCTCTTATCACATGTTTCACAACCAATTATTTAATTTTTTGTGATTATAGTATAACTACATCATTTCCTCCCTTCAACCCTTCCCATTTACCCCTTGCTCTCATTCATATTCATGGCCTCTTTTTCTTCACTTGTTATATTTTTTATATAGACCCTGATCAGCCTATCTAATGTTAATTGTATGTTTGTTTTCAGAGAGGACTATTTGGTATTGGGTAATCAATTGATGTGTTGTTTCCATAGCAAACTATTTCTCCTGCTCTCAGAATTCTTTAGTTGCTGTAGTTCTTTGTGTAGGGTTGAGGCTTCCTGATCCTTCTCCCTTCCACATTAGCATATATATTGGTATCATCCTTGTTCAGGTCATGCTTAGGCAGCCATGTTGGTGAGACTTTGTGTCTCAGTCTTTCCAATGTACATAAGACAGCAACATCCTGTGATACCACTTCTCTGCTTAACTCAGACTTTATTTCCATGTTAGTAGCAGACTATACACAGGAAACCACAAGTCTTCACTCAGTCCCTGGAAAAGAAAACATGGCCGGTTGTAAAGAACTGAGAGTTAAATTGGTATTTTAACGATGTAGATTTTCAACTTCAAGTGGCATTATGGGTGACGGGATATAATTTTGTGTGGTAACTGAGGGGTTCCATGAAGAGTATACTCCCCCGCAAAGATTCTGAAGTGATAATGCTCCTTATTAACTGCTTCTCTTTCAACGTGAAGTTACTTATGTCTTCTCTTACTTGCTTTATAGTCTTGCCTTCTATGGCAGGTCCTGCCTTTTCATATTGCATGGAAAACTCTGGTCCTGACATGGTATCTGGCCATGAGTCGTTGCTGTAGGATTTGTTCAATCAGTGTCCATGGTTCTGCAGTTTCTTAAGGGTTGGAAACAAACAGGTAAAATTAACCCTTAAAGAATGACGCATCTTTGGCAGCTTCTGCTTTGCAGAGAGAGACTCCTTCACTACTGCAAACTCGCCCCTTATGGTTTGATTTCTGAGCCATAATATAGAATACGGGAGGGTTTTCTTAGCATGTACTTGTGAATTCAACTGCAAGATCCTCTGCTGTGGGAAAACTGAAAGCAGGACCTTGCTTTGTTGAGAGATAGATAGATAGATAGATAGATAGATAGATAGATAGAGAGAGAGAGAGAGAGAGAGAGAGAGATGCATGTGAGTACTATAATTGGAATTCAATTTACTTGGAACAAGATGGCTAGCCTTTGGCTCTGGAGGTTAGCTGACCAACTTCTAAATGTCAGAGCCCAAGATATTCTCATAATCAAAGAGGAAAATAACTGAGGAAAACTTTGGCAAATCCAGGTCTCTGTGTTCTTTCCTTTGCCTGTCACAATGCTTGGGGAGGTTGCCTGACTTCTAAGTCTTGTCCATGGCCATGTGTGGTGTCCTGTGAATACTGTAACATGAAAATAAGTCCAGAAGATCAGTTCAGCATTTTGCTTTAGGCAGTCTGGTGATTTGAAGGAGATTTCCCATATGGTCTCCAGCATTTGAATACTCGGTCCTTAGTTGGTGTAATTTGGGCAGGTTTGGGAGGTGCGGCCTTGCTGGAGAAAAGTGTGTCACTGGGGGAAGGCTTGGAGATTTCACAGGCCATTCCCACTTTTCTCTCTCCCTGCTTCTTGCTTGTGGTTCAAGATGCGGGCCCTCAGCCCCCCAGCTTCCGGCTCCAGCCATCATGTATGCTGCCTGCTACCACGCTGTCCTTACCACTATGAACCCTAACTTTCTGAAATGAGGAAGCCCAGATAAACTCTTCTGTAAGTTGCCTCAGCCACCACAGAACTAGAAAAGTAACCAATATTGGTAGGTGTATCACCCTACAGTTGTGAGTAAGGGGTAACTTTCACTAATGCCACGCTTAGATACATGTGATCATTTAACTTCACATAGAATTATATTGAAGTCTGAATCATGGATAAAATTATATTGAAGTTTGAAGCATAGAAGCATAGATGAAATAAATATTAAAAACAGCTTCCTTTTTCCTTGAGGTTCTCTGAAATGGCCAGATTCATAGTCTGGTTATTTAACTCAGAATTTGTATTCTTCCTTGAGATTTGTACTTGGCCATAAACACGGATATTTCCTGTAACTGAGAAGGGACATGAATGAGAAGATCATTAGATATTAAATGCGATGTAACATAGATTTAAAATTTAATATGAAATTAAGGTATACAACGTTCCCCACATGAGCAGCTCCCAGCCAGGGCTACACACAGGAAAGAGCCACAGGAGATCACATGCCCTTTCAGTTATAAAGAACTTGCGGCTTTGGAAGGGAAGATGGACACACACTACCCTATCTGCCAATGAAGCTGAGTTTTTGTTTTTAAGAATAAGGACTACACTTGATCTTAGCCAAAAGGCTGAGAAGCAATCAGAGGCAGGGAGATCTCTGTGAGTTCGAGGCCAGCCTGATATACAGAGTGAGTTCTAGAAAAGGCACAAAGCTACACAGAGAAACCCTGTCTCAAAAAACCAAAAACCAACCAAACAAACAAACAAAAAAAAACAAAAAACAAAAAAAACCAGAACTAAACTGTGTGCAGCCTCTTGTTGACTGGTGGCTATGTTTGACATTAAAAAAACATCTAGCCGGGCGGTGGTGGCGCACGCCTTTAATCCCAGCACTCGGGAGGCAGAGGCAGGTGGATCTCTGTGAGTTCGAGGCCAGCCTGGGCTACCAAGTGAGTTCCAGGAAAGGCACAAAGCTACACAGAGAAACCCTGTCTCAAAAAAAAAAACCAAAAAAAAAAAAAAGAAAAAAAAAATCTGGGTAAGGTCAATAAATCCAAATAAATTTCAGTATGTCAATTACTTGAATCAACTTTGGAATATCTCATTTAGTACACACTTATAATGAACAAGTTGGATTCCAGTGTGGGAGTAAGTTTTTCAGGGACTTCTGGGGGTTATTGTCTACCATGTACTCCAAAGGCTTTCTGCAGCGTTCACAATAGTCTCAGCCTCTAAATAATAAAGATTAAGAGAAATCATATGAAAGACATACAGGTCATAAGCACCCACTGAAAAGCATCAGATTAATGTACTGTCATGTTAAAATTTCTTCCAGGGATTTAAATTGTCTTCACTTCTGTTTGGTTCAATGTCCTAATGCTCCATCAACTAAACTTCCTGCCTTAGTTGCTTTCTATTTTTATCCCTGAATACCACATTTGTAAACAACAGAGGACTGCTTTCTGCTAAAAAGGCAAAATTCCAACAAACTTGGTTTTGCAGATTTTAATGGGCTTTGTTTGAAATTCTGTAGTCATGCAGTAGCCTGAACCAAAAATGGTTGAGAATACTCTTTCCCCCATAGTCAGAGAGAAGGAAGTGATGACCAGAGAATGGGAGAAAGAGGCGGAGTCAGCCTGACTGGCTATCTTACTCTAATGTGGCTTCATCAGTTGGTCATGTATGCTTGGCTGAAACTCTCCTTCCTATTAATAGTAGGTTATAGTCTGTCTATACATTAAATGAGGTTAGAGTTTGATATGCATAAAAGAATCTCTAGGCTAAACTTATAGTCTATATAGAGACAGCTTTAGGTTAAACTTCATTCAATTTAAGTTTCTAGTTTAAAGTCATGGTTCTGGCGGTTGTGAAGACCAGTGTCAAGATGCTGGTACCTGGTGAGGGTCCTGATGCTTCAGTGTAACAGGGTGGAGGGCATCATGCTGAGGTAGGCAAATGTGTTCTCTAAGGGCTCCTGTCCGTTCTTGTAGAGATACTGGTGTGGCTTTAAGAGCTCTGCCCTCCTGAACTCATCTAATCCCAATTTCCTTGAAAAAAAAAATCTTACTTCTAATACCATTTGCATGAAAATGTGGAGATTAAGTTTTCATCCCTTAGGTTTTGAGGACACAGCTAGATCACAGCACCCCCTCTTAAGAAAGTGATTAACTATCAATCTTTTCCCATAGTTCGGTATCCTGTAAGAATAGAAACTCCAGGAAGCCAGAAGCTTGGCTTCATTCATTACTGTACTCTTTATGCTTCTAGAAGAAAGGTCTCAAATATTTGTGAAAAGAATAACTGTTTTGTGCTTTTTAAACTACGTTCTAAGGTGAGCTAGGGATCCTTGGATAGGCTTCAGTGTTGGGAGATGTTTGAGAGAGGAAATGGAGAGTGATGTACAAGGGAGAGAGACTAGGCCATTAGCATGAACTCCGTCCCGTGTTCACTTCAACTACAGTACTATTTTCATTGGGGTGCCCGCGCGCGCGCGCGCGCGCGCGCGTGTGTGTGTGTGTGTGTGTGTGTGTGTGTGTGATGGGGGAACATGTGCAGGTGTGTACAAATGAGTGTACAAGTAGAAGCCAAAGGTTGAGTATTTTCTCTATCACTTTTTATTGTATTTTTTCAAGATACCTACTATCTATAATCATTAAAAATACTTTCATTCAGCAACAATGATACATTTTAGAATTATAACACATGGTGGGAAAAAGCAAGTTTCTCGGTATTTTCAAATTCCTGGCTTGTTACTCTTTGATAATCAAGCACAATAAATCAGTATTCCCAGAAATTTCAAGATTTCACAATAGTGATTATTTTAAATATACTTCCAACACTATTCACACTATTACTTAATTAGCAAAATGTCATGTCTAAAAAATAATATCCACCAAATTTAGTCACACTTACAAAGAAATACAGCCTACAGCAATATTCACACAAGAAAACTGTAATTAAAGATTCAGACTTTCATTTTTAAGACTTGATAATGATCTCCCACCCCTCCTGTGTGTGTGTGTGTGTGTGTGTGTGTGTGTATGTGTATGTGTGTATGTGTGTGTATGCGTGTGTATTGTGTAAATAGTTCAGAGGGTCTGTGTTGGGTGTCTCTTTTGTTCTCCACCTTACTCTTTGAGACAAGGGTGTGAGATAAAGAGAACTCTTTTTAAAAATTATAGCAGTAGGAAATAGATTAAGACAGACACTTTAGATTTGGGGGATGGTCACTTCAGCAAAACCTAGTAGTTCTGACTGTTTATCCAGTTTTGACTGTGTTAGTCTCTCTGAACCTACAATTCATTGATTGGCAGACAGGCTGGCCAGGAAGCTTCAGGGATCCCCCTGTCTTCCCCTCACCTCCAGCGCTAGGACTGGAGGGCATGCCACCATACCAGGCTGTACATAGGTCCTGGGCGTCTGAACTCCAGTTCTCATGCTTGCATGAGATGCTCTCTACTTACTGAGCCATAGTCTCTGCCCCTTGTTGGAGTCACTAGGTTTCCTAGTGGCTGTACCCAGCAGGGCTGCATAAGAGGTTGATTGGACCACGGGCCTGGGTACCAGGTGACTGTAACTAGCAAGGGGGAGGTCTTTTGCTCCACCCCTTGGCATTGTTATAAGTAGACCTTAGGAATAAAGTTCTGGGCCAGTGGATAAGGATCCAGGTCCACCCAAGTCTATCCTGTGTTTTCTCTCTGTTTCTTTACTCTCTAGTTCTAACTAAGTCTCTTATCCCTCATTCCTCAAGAGTTCCTGGAGTAAATAAGTGTGGGACCTGGTCTCCCACACCCCCTATTGCTTTTCTTCAAACTCTTAGTCTACATGAATAAGCTTAGAAATGACAAATGTGTCCATTTCCTCCTGCCAGTTACACTATGCGTCTTGGGTCTGTGTCCTTCCACCTAGTAAAGTCTTCCCACTCCTTCCTTAACAGTGGTGGTTCAAATCCCCCTCAGGGGAAGATCCGGTTGTTAGTGTTCATCTTTGAGTATGCCTCTTCTCTGGAGTCTTTGCCTCTCACTCCCTGATTGTCTTCATTGCTCTCCAATTCCTCCACTGAAGCCTTCACACACCTTTTCTTTGTTTTTATTCAGCTTTAATAATTGTTTTTGGCAAGCATATTGGAAATAGCTAGAGCACAAGATTTTTGCCTTAATTTTACACAGCTTTTTTGGCATCACTCAATTTTAGAGCTTTTTTGATGTTATTCTATTTATTACAGTTTAAATTCAGCACATTTTAGCCTTTATTCTATTTATCACATTTTAAATTCAGCTTGTGTTTCAAACAAGCTCTTTTCTATTAAAAAAGGCAACGTTGATAATTTCTAAAACAAAAATCCTGTCCTTTTTTTTTTGCTGTAAATGATTTTATGTGCATATCTGGTACTTTTAAGGTAGTGCTTCATGTTACTTAATACTGTTTTATTCATCAAAAAAAAAAAAGGAAAGAAATTTGCTGAGGTTTTGTGTTAAGAATTAAGAGAGAAATCCTGTGTTCGCTATATTCTTCAAATAGGGCGTGGAGCAAATCTCTCATCTTTCACACTGGAGGGGGTTGTTTTGGTTGGCCATCTCCTAGCTGGGCTTCAAAGGTCAATGAATCACTGGTTTATAATGGCCCTGCTGGTGTCCTCTTGTCTTCGAGTTGAATCCACTGACTCAGAGGGGGTGTATCCCTGAAAACTTTGAGAACAATTTTAGTTCTCCTTTACCAGAGACAGCCTGGCAGAGCCACAGTCCGAAATCCATCCATTTCTTTGCTTCTTCCTTTCTTGCATTACCTGTGTTTTACAGAGTCTGTAGCCACTTAGATGTTTTTTTTTTTTTATAAGTCCCAACAACTTGAAATTATGGAGGGTTATAGTCAATGGTGTGGCAGGATAGTGGGTCCCAAGGGTGGGATAAGGGAAGAGCTGGTGGTCCTGGGCTTTAACACAGGTGACTGTTTTCAAGCTACTCAAGCCTGGAGGAATGATTGAAACCTTTCTCCTCAAAGATACTGGTATGCCAGTAGTACTGTCCTTAAAGAATTATTGTAAGAAGTCTATTGGCCAGGCTTCTTGGGGCAATCTATGTATCTTATGCATTAAGCAAAATGTTATAAGGTATGGGATTGGATAAAATGGAAAGAATATTGCAAGGAAGAAACAGAAAGGTTGTGTTGCAAAGACTAGCTTTAGACCCTTCTTATCATCAACCTAGGCTGCTGTTGAGTGGGCCATGAACTTCTGTATAGAGTGGGCAAAGCTCCATTACAACCAGCTCTGTAATTCGTCTTCCTTAACTGCAATTGGTATTTTAATTCTGTGATTAAGAGTATAATAAGAGAAACAGAATTGGATTAGGAAACGTGTGTTCTCTTCCTGGGTTGATTATTAGCAAGCTGTGTCATCCTGGGCGCATCATGTCTTCCCTTAGTATGTTGTTTATTCTACCTATAAAAAGATGTTGGAATAGCTGCCCTCGTAGAGTTCAGCAGCTGTATATTGCCTTGTGTAGATTTGTTAGTGACACTATTTTATGGTGGGTTATAAACCAGTTTCCCCTTTCCCACCTTTTACTGTAAGCACCAACCCGATTTAGTGAACATGGTTTCAGAATGAGATCTAATCAGTTCACAGTGTTATAATTTAGACATGTGATCTTGGAAACACGGGTCATCACTATGTACAATGCATGAAAAAGCCTTTAATTAAACACATGAAATGAATTAATCACATGCTCTTGAGAAAACTATGAAAGGACCCATTCCAGGCCCAGATGTGTGCTTGGAAAGAATTAGGCCAGAAAGAGAAGAAGGAATGGAAGTTTCATCCATGATTACTCCCATCTGTTGTCCTAAAAAAAAAAAAAAAAAAAAAAAAGAAAGAAAAAAAAAAAGGAAAACTAACCAAACATAATTTCTGAAATGGACATTAGATGCGGGGGGGGGGGGAATCTAAGAAGTTAGATGAAATACATTGAATTAATATAGGCCATTGGCCTGAATTTTGAAATGGGATTTTAGATTTCGTTTTTTTTTTAGAAGTCTAGACTCCTTATTGCTGTTCTTCTTTGACTTCATTCCTTGACTTTGATGCTTCTAACATGAACCTGGAACCCATCACATATTACAGCAGATAAATCTACTCCATGAAGCTGAAACGAGACTCTTTCCACACACACTTCTGGACACATTTGGTGCACAGTGGTATTGATTTTCTGCGTCATGTAAAGGGCAGAAACCACCCCAGTTTATATGTAGGTAGAACTTAGGAGAGGCTATGCTAACAAACCCGAGTTTAATATTCTGAATCTAACAAAGGTAGTTGCCAGAGGGACTATATGTCGTTAGCTCCTGTACTGCTGTCTTTAGATAGTATTAATTCGTAGTCCAATGAGTCAACTCAGAGTTGGTTAATGAACTATGTAGGCACTCATATCTATAGCTTGTAGAGGTGCTAAAGTGATTTTCATTGTTTGATTTTAATTTCTTCTTTATTGCTGCCCAGCATAACTTGAGATCCTACTGTAACTTTATGTAAGAGGGTGTTTTTATGACTGTGCTTGACCTTTCTGAAGTATTTTCATTTAAGGCAGTTAATGAAAAGTTTCATTTTTTCTACAAAGTTGGAACAAATCATGAAGCTTAAGAGCAAACAATTCTGCTGAGTTGTTCGAGTCCTTCTTAAATGCTGCATCTTTGAATCACTTATCAACATGGCTTTAGATATTTTAAAATTAGCTACTAAGTTTTTTTTTTTTCTTTCTTCATGTGATCACATGAAAAGTGAAGGACCAGAGCACAGAAGGAGTTTCCTCTTCTGGCATTCCCATGAGCAGGCGAATTTGGAGGCTCCCATGGCTCCAGCTGCAGAGAGTCACACTGGAAATCCTGTTGCATCGAGTCACGGGGCACATGAACTATTCCAAGTGCACTGGGGAGTTCTTCCCAAAGCCAGATGGTAGGAAAAGGCAGGACCAGGATTTCACCGCAGAAACGGGTTTACTCTCGTTTCTTTTCTGTTGCTGTTTATAAATCTGATTTAAGTGTTGTACGTCTTCTCTCATGCAAAACTTGTATTTTTATATATATATATATATATATATATATATATATATATATATATATATATATTTAACAGATGAGAAAGTATCTCCCCAGCTCATAATCATAAAATATTTGAGAAAATTGAAATCAATGCTTATTTTACATGAAGACCAAATCAATGTAAATAAATAAATAAATAGAAATCTCCTGAGAGCACACTAAAAGAAAAACAACTTCAAGTGAGAGAAAAGAATAACGTGAAAACCAAATGGCCCCTGGGTGTGCACAGATGAGATGACCCACAAGTCTGGGGTTTCCCGTGGGAGCTGGAGGGATGCTTATGTCCACAGATACTGCGATGGGGGAACTAGAATTGTTCTTCCAGTTTAAAATCAGACTATCTTCCTCCAAATCCTGGTCTTAGAGGAACATGTTCAGGGGATCAGGACATGGGTAACTGCTGTGGCAGCCAGGGAATGTGAAACCGAGCTGTGGCTGGGAGCCCACCACAGTACAGGGACTGTGGTGGTTAATTTGATGGGTCCACTTGACTGGGATGTGGAGGGAATGGATAGTTGTATTTAGTGAAACGTTATTCTGGGTGTGGCTGAATGGTTAACATCTTATTTTGTATGCTGAATAAAACGGATTGTCCTTCCAAAGGTGCACAGGCTTTGTCCAGTGTGTTAACAGCATGGCTATAAAAAAATGGCTAAGAGGGGGTTCATTCTCTTTCCCTTCTCCCCTCTTTCCGTTCACTCTCCCCTTTCTCCTTGCTTCCTTCTCTCCCTGTCTTTGAGCTGGAACAAGACCTCTTCTTGCCTTTCAGCTGTGGCTCTCTAAGTCTGTGTCTTCAGCTTGCCAAGTACAGAGATTGAGACAATCAGGGCCTCTCTACTCATCATATAAGTCAGTTCCTTGTAGTAAACTCTATTATCCTATTGATTAGGATGGACACACACACACACACACACACACACACACACACACACACACACCAGCCTGATGATTTAGTCTATCTGTGGAACTCAGACTAATTCATGAAAGACATGGTCCTCAACTCCATTCTTCTTTCTTCTTTAGAAGGAATCAAAATTTGAATACTTGCAAATGTTACTAGCAGCATGCTTTTAAAGTTGTGGAGAAAAGATTTCTATTCTGGAATTTTAGACTCATTCATCTGTGCAGTGTGAGGCTAAAATGAAATTCGTGGCAGAAAGCTGTCAAATATTATCTCCATCATTGTCTTTCTCATGAAATTACAAGAGAATGAGAAGTCAAAGAATCTCCAGGGGACTCCCTGGAAAAATAAAAGAAATAGACAGGTCTACCCAGGGAGCAAACAGCTTGGCTTTAGAGTGAGGGACATGCAGGTCCTGCCTGAGTTCTCCTGATGAAGATAAATGCAGTGGTAGATGGTTAAATGTGCTAATGGGGTTGCATGGCTCTGGTGAAACTAAGGCATAAAATAATCAGTTGTTGACTCAGGTAGCATCTCTGAAAAAATAATTGTCCCAAAAGGTGAGTTTAAAGATGTTTCTGTGCATCAACGGACATAATCAACAACACCAATGGATCTATTGAACGGTGTAAGTATTTACAGACCATGTATCTGATAGGATGCTAATATCTAAAATGTAGGGAAAACACATTGGCAAAACATAGATAAAATATGACTTGAATGGATATTTTCTCCAAATATTTTATAAATTCCTAACAGATATCTGCAAAGTGCCCATATCACTGGTCATTAGGGAAATGCAAATCAAAATTACAGTAGGATACCACCTCCCACTCACCAGAGGGTCTTGATAAGAATACAGAGAAGGGGAACCTTCATACACTGTGTGTGTGTGTGTGTGTGTGTGTGTGTGTGTGTGTGTGTGTGTGTGTGTGATATTTTTCAGCCATACTAAATAAGGAAAATCAACCATTTCTGATACCATGGATGAACCTGGAGCACACTACTATAAGTGATGTAATCCAGGTTCAGAAAGACAAATGCTAAATGATCTTACTAGTATGTAGACTCTAAAGAAATTGAATTCACAGAAATGATGGTTGTCAGAGTCTAGGGATGGCATTGTATTATTGCTAGTTTTATTATACCTTTAAGAAACAGATACTTTTAGGTTACACTACTTGTATCAGAAAAGATAAAGAAAAAACTTTCTTTTAAGAGTTAGTTTTCTTGTATCCTTGTTCCCTGTGATAGGCAGAGTAATGTCCTCCCAGATACTCTGAATAATTACTGAAACCAATGGTTGTGTTACATGGTGAGAACCTTACAGAGGTAGACAGAATTAAGATTGACAATCCAATTCTCTTTAAGGAAGGAGATAATCTGGGTTGTTCAAGTGGACCCAATGAATCCCAATGTCCTCTAAAAGTGGATGAAGATGGCATCAGAGTGAGGGACATTGTGTAATATGAGCCCTATCAGATAATGTTGACTTTGAAAATGGTCTAGAATTGAGCTAGTAGAGAATGGGTAGCCTCTAGGGGATGGGAAAAGCAAGAAAGTGACTCTCCCCTAGAGACTCTAGAAAGGAATTCAACCTGAAGATGGATTTGTTTATCCACTTCTCCATTCTGGACTCTTGACCCCAGAATCCTCGAAGATAATCAATTTATATTGCTGTAAGCCACTGAATTTGTGATTATCTGTTATAATGACAAAAGGAAACCAATATAATGCTCCAAATGGAGAAAGGGAGGGAGATGGAGGGAGAGAGAGAGACAGACAGAGACACAAACAGAGACAGAGAGAGGGAAAGGATTTAGTATATAAGCATACTAAACCAATACTAGCATAACATACACCTATTGATACCTACTAAGGCTCCACCCAGAAGGTAGAGGTAGCTCTATTTTAGTTTTTACTTATATAAGCACCAAAATAATAGATTTAAGGAAATCTGTAAAATACAATAAAAACTAAAGATACAAAGTTATATGCATATAAAGTGTATAAAGATAAAGTAAGCTATTTCATATCAATAGTATGTTTACAATGCATTATTACTTGCCTATAACATAAAATCTTAGAAAACTAAAAATAATGGGGAGTGTATTTTGCTGCTGGAAGGACCAGCCTTCAGCAGCTCAGGAATTGAAGGGGAGCCATTGAGTCAGTGAACTAATCACACAAATAACCTTTCTATCTGAGGGAGTAAAACTTAATTCTCTGGGGCTAGTGAAAAAGGAAACACACACACACACACACACACACACACACACACACCTACCTTCAGGCTCTCCCTATCATCTCCTTTATTTTTTAAACACCTTTTTAATATTCCCCACACCAAGTTCATTACAAGGAAGATTTTTTTCCCATAACCAAAAATTACATAGTTACTATATAATCACTGTAAAAACATATATTTTTCTGGAACAGGTCAACCCCGTTATATTTCTTAACCGCATCCTTACACATTTTCTTAGAAACCCACACTCATTTAAATATTTATCTTTTAGATTTCTCACAGATCAGGAGCTTTTCAGCCACAACCATTTACATAGTAGTAGTTTTCATAATTGTCAGAAAAATAGGTTACTAGTTTCACTTTTCATATCTTAAAGTCCTGTCCAATTATCTTAACTACTATCCAATTCTTTGTTTTTTTAGTTACATGAAGTCATTATTGAAAGCTTTGTTTTAGCTCTGACGCAGACCAAAACCCACAAACACATTTCCCAACATCACAAAGAACTCGAGCTGACTCCTGGGACTCTATTGTTTTCCTTAATCATTAACCTAAACCACAGTCTATATGGCTTCTCAAGAGAAACTCCTGTAAATCCTAGCAGTGTGACACTGCCTTGTTCCTATTTTCTACCTTTTGCAGCCCCTGATTTATCAGGGGTGGGACCAACACTATATCCTACTTTTACCTATATTAATTTTCCACTAATTCTAACCTCTACAATAATCCCTTACTAAATTTGTTAAAAACCCTCAATCATCAAAATTGTATTTAAACTAACACTATTACTGTATAAAATCATTACTTCAGATAAACAGTACAGCTTAAGAGGAAATCATCTTCATAATAATCCACAGGTAAAAATGCCCAGTAGAAATGGATATTTCCATGAGATAATCACACTACATTAAGGGAAGTGGGGATATCCCCACACCCATTCACACCTTGCCAGATACCAGAGAAAAATGGCAGTGCCAAACATGTAAAGGCACAGTAGTGCCAAGAGAGATTCTGGAACCAAAACCCTCAAGGCCTTGCATTCTGATAGGCTGAACTTCTGAAGCTCAATTGCCACCTGTCGCTCCTCTGACATGGCTACTGGCAATATTTATTCCTGCAATGATCCTTAAAAATGTCATTATATGAACATACATGGACATAAATGGAATGCTTATAAATATGCCTATTAATATGAAAAAGATAAGGATACTCAATTACTCCTTCTAATCAGATGAGTGTATCAAAATATGTAAGGGTTGTAAAGGAGCACACCTTTTGGTATTTGTAAGATGAGTATATATGTGTATATAAATGCAATCTAAAACTTTTTTATAAAAGTGGCTAGAATAACAACTATTGAGATTTCTACATAGCAGCAATAAGTAATTTGAAAAAGAAAACCAACACAAATGAACCTGGGGGACACTAAGTAGTAGAAGCCAGGAGGGTAAGGACAAGCACCACAAGCTCTCAGTGCTATATAGACTCTAAAGAAGTTGAGTTCACAACAATAGTGGTTGTCAGGGCCTAGGCAGGGGATTTCATCAGTGCTTCAATATATCTTAAAGGTGCAAGTTTATTAAATAACTAGCATTAGAAGTATCAAACATTGAGAAATGAATGATGGTGAATAATTTTTTTTTTTCATGAGACAGTTAGTAAAACTCTAGTGTGAAATGAAGTAGCTAAAACCAAGGGACACTCTGCCTATAAAGACTCTGATCTTTCCAATATGTGCATATAAAAGTGTTAAAAAACAAAAACTTGAGTATCTTTGTGAACCCTGGATAGAGAAGTCCTTAAATGAGACATAAAAGCCATAAACCACAAAACAAACTAAGTTTGAATTAAATACCACTTATAAAAGACATCACAAACTTAAAAGTCAAGAGCACTTTGGAAGAAGAGGCTTATAACTGAAGTCAAAGGTTAGGATCCAGATTGTGGTAGGTAACAATACAGGGGGATATGTTTTCCCAACATGGATGAAAGAGGACCCATTTAGAGGCTTTCCTATCTGTGGGGTGCCCTGACTACCTACATCTGCTGTCACCACTGCTTTTGACATTAGTAGAAGACAAGGGTTGGAATTAAACAACCAAAAGGATCCAAAGAGAGTTAATATAGATTATTTGTTCCTGGGGTATGTCCTCAAGTTGCAAGGGTTGGATGCTGTAGCAAACAGCCTTCTAAGGACTTAAGACTGTCAGAATCTGTCAGATTCCCAATGGGAAACTATTGGAACATTCCTATATTCATTGTATAACACAGTCACTAGCAGCCACAGGTAACAATTTAAGCTCAATTCAAGGAAGACTTATCAATCAAAAGTTTGACTATAAAGACGTGATTGGGTTGTTGAGGAATTGTAAGATATTGTGCAGGAAGCCAAGACTTTGAACTATGACCATCGTTCAGTCTGCAAGGGAAAGGAAGCAGAGAAGTTTCTAACATGGTGGAAGAAAAGAACAGAGTGAGGACGTTAAAAATAATCATGACCTTCATGATGGGGCAAGCCTGGGGTGACCTTGAATAGTAGGAACCAGAGGAGTACATACCCAGTTTCACTCTCCTCCATCCCTCTCATCTCCCATCAGGGCTCTGGTGGCTGACCCTAGTAGGAAGCCAGACCCAAGGAGTCCTGGTGATAGGTCTCACACAGGGCAGAATGTAGGGTGGAAAATAGAGAGAAGTGAGTACCATGGGATCCTATTATAAATATTATGTATAGTGAACGGTACTAGGTAGCTTAAAACAAAGCATGAGAGTGTGTGTGTGTGTGTGTGTGTGTGTGTGGTGATACTTTGTACTCTAACAAATAAAGCTTTCCTGGAGATCAGAGTGTGGAGCTAGCTACTAGTTAACCATAGAAGCCAGGCAGTGGTGGCACACACCTTTAATCCCAACACTTGGAATCTCACGCGTTTGATCCCAGTACTTGGGAGGCACATGCCTTTAGTCCTAGCCCTAGGGAGGTGGAGACAGGAAGTGATGTGGCTGGGCAGAGAGAGGAATATAAGGTGGGTGGAGACAGGAGCTCAGACCCTTTTCAGGCTGAGGAGTTGGTGAGGTAAGAGGTGGCTGTGGCTTGCTCTTTTGTCTCTCTGACCTTTCAGCACTTATCCTGATATCTGGCTCCAGGTTTTTATTAAGACCAATTAGAATTTGCACTGTGTGTGTATGTATGTGTGTGTGTGTGTGTGTGTGTGTGTGTGTGTGTGTGTGTGTGGCTGATGAGCGCTGGCTAGAATTTATTTGGATTGCAAATATCAAAAGGTGGGAAAGTATTTTCAAAGGTAGAAAAATGACCTAGTACATGCTAAGAGTGTCAAAGCTCCCCCACCAAGTCTTTTGAGCCTTGCTGATGACAGTGAGGAAGACATTGTCACCCTCATTCAGATAGATTTGGGTTGATCTGGATCTTCTTGCTCCTATACATGGAAAGATGGCTAAAACATGTTTATTGCTGTACTTTTTATTTTACTTTTATTGATTCTTTGTGGATTTCATATCATGCATTCCGATCCCACTTATCTCCCTGTCCCCTCTCATCTTCCCTCTGCCCTTGCAACCTCCCCCTCAAACAAAACCAAATTTAAAAGAAAAAAAAAACAAATCAAATAGAAATAGAACAAAAATAAAACAAAAAAGAAGAATCATCTTATTGTGGAAGCTGTAGTGTGGCATGTTGAGACATACAGTTTACCCTTTAATCCGTTCATCTTACTTGCAAATGTTCATTGCCACGAGTTATTGGTCTGGCTCGAGGCTTCTGGTTTCTGCTACACCACTTCACCAATAATGGGCTCTCACTGGGGCTCCTCTTGGATATTCTGTTGTTGTCCTGTGTCATGGAGATCCTGCTGTTTTGGATCTGTAGTTTGGTCCCCTTCACATGCTCCAGCAGTTCATAGATGAGGTGGATGTTGGGTTGGGCCAACTCATAGCCCTGGTTCTGGGCCTGGATGGTAGCTGGGCTGGTCAGCTCGCTAGCTTTCCCTCATCCTCACTACTTGGATGAGCTCTCAAGCACTGCCTTGGCTAGTTTACACAATGCAGCTACGGCAAAGAGCGAGGCGAGTGCTCCTGAGCAGGGCCCTCAGATCTGCGTCCCCTTCACTCACATTGCCAAGGCCAGCTCTACTGTTTTGCCCAGGCAAGGTACAGGGCCCTCTCTCCTGCTTGCTTTAGGGGACATATGGGGGGTGGCTGTCTGTTGCAGTATTTTTTTATGTAGTAAAAGTTCAAGTAAATAAATATGGAAATGATATGACATGTTTCATTTAGATGCTGGAAAAATCATACACATGTACTCATGTATGTATTTAGAGATATAGCTATCTGTATATGGAGAAATCTCATCAGGAAGGGTGGAAGAGAAAAACTTCAGAATGATTAATGCTACAAGAGCATCATTTTCATAAACTAACCCTGAAGCTATGTAAATTGTTTTTGTACTTATAAATGTAGTAAAAGTATAAAAGCCTGGCTGGAAGGCACAGGGCAGATGCCTTCAGTCTGCCTCTGGCTGGAAAAGGAAGGGCAGGGCATATGCATGAGTAGCATCAAGAATACAATGTCTTGGGGGGAAAGAGACAGATTTGTAAACCTCAGAGTGTGGTTCTGCCTGCCGGAGGCCGCTGTGGTGCGGAGACACCCCCCCCCCCCCCCCCCCGCCCCCGGGTGAAGCCACCGTCACCATGTCTGACCAGGAGGCAAAACCTTCAACTGAGGACTTAGGGGATAAGAAGGAAGGAGAATACATTAAACTCAAAGTTATTGGACAGGATAGCAGTGAGATACATTTCAAAGTGAAAATGACAACACATCTCAAGAAACTCAAAGAGTCGTACTGTCAAAGACAGGGAGTTCCAATGAATTCACTCAGGTTTCTCTTTGAAGGTCAGAGAATTGCTGATAATCATACTCCAAAAGAACTTGGAATGGAGGGAGAAGATGTGATTGAAGTTTATCAGGAACAAATGGGGGCTCATTCGAGGGTTTAGATAATTCTTTTTATTTTTTTTCCTTTTCCCTCAATCTTTTTTTATTTTTGAAAATAGTTCTTTTGTAATGTGGTGTTCAAAATGAAAATTGAATACTGGCACTCCATCTCTTTAGAACATCTGGTAATCTGAATTCTAGTGTTCAATATTCATTATTGGTTGTTTTTGTTGTGCTGATTTTTGGTAATCAGACCTCAGATCCCTTAATATTGCCCTTCTTATTTTAAAAGAATTCATGTGTGCACAGAGAGGCCACTCTTTTCAGGACTGTGCATTTTCAGGTTTGTGACAATAAAAAGAACGACCAGTGGGAGCTTTCCTGTGACCTTCCAATTGGCCCTGAAGTTCTAGCATGCGGTTGCTTCACTCCTGGACTGTGATTTTCAGTGGGAGATGGAAGTCTTTCAGAGAACTGAACTGTGGGAAAATGACCTTTCCTCGGCTTGAAGCTACTTTTAAAATCTGAGGGTCTGGACCAAAAGAAGAATATCCCGTTTGTAGTCAAGATAACAGATACAGTGAGAGTAACAACCACCTCCAAAGATGGCTTCACTGGAGAGAAAGAAAGCGTCCTAAGAGTAAGACAGGCGTCTGAAGAGCCCGAGAAAGCTGCCGTTTCCATCAGCAGTTAGTGATAAAGTTACTCATGCAGAAGTGTATGCAACAGACACTGCTCCTTTTGATTCTGTTTGTACTTTCTGGCCTGGGACATGGGTTTTCAAGGGACATCGTCTGTAGCAGCTTCATTAAAATAAACAATATTTGTAAAAAACAAAAAACAAAAACAACAACAACAAAAAAAGAATACAATGTCTTGGGTTGAAGCTGTTGAATGTCCATTTGTTTATGTTCTTAGTAGGTTTAGACAGGTTCCTTTTACATCCTGAAGCAGTATGAACGTCTTTCCAAGAAATCCAGTGACAGCTGACACTATTGCTTACTATCTGGAGGGTAAGTGGGGATTGTATTCTCAGTGTTATCACTCTGTATCCAGGGCAAGTCAGAGAGTTGCTGATTGGAGTAGCCAGGGCCACCCCTGTAGTCCAGTGGGAAGACTGTGTGTTTTGTTTTGTTGTGGTTGTCTGAGTCTTTGAGAGAGCCTTGCATAGCCTGGCTTGAACTTCCTCTGTAACTAATGATTACCTTCAACTTCTGATCCTCTTGCCTCTACTTCTCCTTCCGGGGCTATAGGCATGTACTCTCATGCCAGGCAGAGCCGAGAACATAGGCAAGTGGAAGAATTTAATCCCCTGCTGATGGAGTATGGAGAAGACGAGTGCGGAAATGAATATAGATAACCGAGAGCAGATTATTTAAAACCGATGAGACTTCTTTTCAACTTTGAAGGTGACAGGCTTCTGCAAAAAGAATAATAGTTGGGAAGATAATTAAACATCTCAAAACCTTACAGTTTGTATTGTTAATTGTGCCGTCATTTGTGTTAACTATATATATATATATATATATATATATATATATATATATATATATCTCATCAAACATAATTATTGCCCCAAAGTAGAAGCCAGACAAATTAACTACAAATGTCCATCACTACTAACTTTCTGTCATCGGCCCTTGTCTCAGTTCTTTATCTGTTTCTCCGTGACAGCCCTGAGCTACATGGTTCTCTTCTAGTTCTGTTGAGTTCTGAGACCTCAGCTTCTAATGAGTCCCTTCCAATCTTTTCTGTTCTGCTCCAGGTGCGCTGAGCACCCGCTGTGTGTGGCTCTGAAGCTTTGTGCGCTGTCTCTTTAGATTGAACTGTCTTATGAAAGTGTTTGACACATTTACCCCACCAGTGTCTCCTCACATGAAAACTTCCTAACCTCCTCCTACTTAAATGATTATCGTCCTTACTACATCCAGGGGCTCAACCACCTGCACACACCTTGCCTGAAGTAATGAACGTTTACCTCAGTTTTCCAAGATCTTCTCTTATGGGGACAGAAGTAGAAAGTCTCTTAACTAAAGACCACGCAACTTGTGCCTTTCCTATAAGCTCGCTGCTCAGCAGACCAGGCATCTTGCAGTATCGCAAGTTCATGTTGAAGTCTACATAGATGAACATCGTTCTCCCAAATGCCTCCTCTTTTCATGTTCATCTTCGTCTACCATGATGCCCAGTTAGACTGTCACCTTGAAACTGGATTCTTTGTTTGTATTTCTCATAACCTCCCCCCGCCAGGGTTTATCAATTTTGATTTTTGAATAACCCACAGTTACTCTAGATTTGAGTCAAATGCCAGCATTGTTCACCTGGACCATTTAAGTAGAGAATTTACTAATCTCGTCGTGTTGACTCAGCATCATTCAGAGTGTATTATACCCTGTGATAAGGGCAGCTTTTCAAAATCAAATTCAATGACCTCATACATCCCTAAATCTTTAATCTCTGTTAGTTTAGAATGCTGTCTCTAGGCTAAACACCCAAATCCCTTTCATGGCTTGGAATGCTTTGTAAGTCTGGTTCATTTCCCCTCACACCCTCTGGGTCAGCCACATTCTTATCTAATACTATTTACCCTTTGTTGATGACCGGATTACCTTCTGCATATAGCTGATCCCTGCTCTCCTTTTGGTTTTCTTTGTCTTTGGCGTTTCCTTAGAGAAAAATCTCTCGACTTTCCAGAATCGCTCAAATCCTCCTACTTTAGCTCCGAGAGCACTAGGCACCTGATGCCCATCCTAGTGCACATCACGACTGTAATAGTGTATTTATTTGATTCAAGTGTCTCTCCCTCTAAGATCTGCACTATCTAATACAGTAACCACTAGCCAGATACAGCAATTGAAACTAAACAAAATGAATTCAGTTTCCTAGACACTAGACATTCAAGTGTTCAGGAGCCACATGTGGGTAGCACCTACTGTGTTGGGCAGCATAGAACAATGGGTGTTTCTATTGCTGTACAGAGTGGTATCAGCGTGCCCAGGCTCTGAGCAGAAATGGCCATTTTCTGTTGTCTTTCTTTTTGTCTTTCCTATTGTGTCCTGAGTGCCAAGAGACATATCTGATGACGATTCAAAGCATTCATTAAACAAATGGACAAAATGAGTTGATGAATGAGCTCCTGAGAGGGTTGTAATGACAATGTAGTGCTGTCAAGAATGTTCTAGACTGTGGAAGCTTTGCAGGTCAGCCTTTGTAGGCACTGGTCAGCTCTATGTCTTCCTCAATTATTTTTATGCCTGCATAATACTTTGTTTGCTGATTCAAACTTGCCTTTGGCAAGATACAATCTGGAGACCCTTCATAAACCTTCTACAAGAGGATGCATTATGGGAATAAAAATTAGCTGAGTCCGCACTGCATGGGATTTGGTAGTGAATCCTTGTGCCTGAGATCTGTTCTTATGTCTGCAATTTTTAAATTTTACTTCACTCTATTGTAGTTTAATTTTAGAGAAGTACTGAATTGGCAGAAGTACAGTCTACAAAGCAATTAAGAGGGACTCTGGTCTCATGAAACTCATGCTGACCATAATAATGTTTCTCCTGTTTTGATTAGGCAGCTGGTCAAGTATGGCCATGGGTTGAATCTAGCCTAGTGCCTTGTTGTGTAATTACTTTTATGAGGAAAAGGCACACTCATTTATTTACTGATGTACAGCTGTTTTTCCCTCAAAAAGCAAGGTTGAGCTGTCAGAACATAGACCATGTAGCACATGAAGACTAAAATATTTACTTCCTGGTTTAATTTAGAAAAAAAAAGTGCCATTCCCTGGCTTTAATCCACAAAGGATCAAATATTTATTATGCTGTTCAAACTTAGTTATCAATTAGTGGATAGCACTGACAAAAATAATCATTTGTTTTCTTAACTGCCCATCCTCCTGTCCTCCTCTGCCTCCAAATACTTATATTTTCTAAAGTTGAAAATTACAAAGAAAAATTAGAAACCTGGCCTATCTTTTTGTGAGAACCCAACAAGTGTTCAGTCATGCCAGGGATGTCACAGATGGCACAGGATGAGGCAAGATGCTCTTTCCACGCTGTGTATGTGTGTTGAGAACCTTCAGATTGTGGTGCCCGAGCATGGTGGTGGGTCTGAGACCCATGTCTAAGAGCAGTGGACCTAGAGAAGGAGGCAGAGGACAAGAGAGTCAAGGAGGCATGACTGATGTACAGCGGGGAAAGGGATTAGTGGGTAGGACTGTGAAGGGGAAAACCGTCAATGGAGTAGGGTGAAGGTGAGAACCGGTTCTGACAGATGCCTAGAGAAAGAGAAACTAAGTCAGGAAAACCATGGAAATTTCCCAAGGAAGTCCAGGCCAGAGTCACAGCGCAGTACAGACACTGGGCTTTAAGGAGAACATGTGTAAAACAATATGGAAAAAGGGGAGAGTGGTGGGATGGCCGGGGAAGGGAGGGGGTGGAGGACAGGATGGTAGGAGGGCAGGGGCAGAGGGCAGGAGAGTGGGAGGTAGGGGGCAGGAGGGTGGGAGGCAGGGGACAGGAGGGCAGGGGGCAGGGGGCTGAGTACTTGGCTTAAGCTTCCCATTTAGAGTAGATTTTTACCTCCAAATGAAGTTTTTATCTGGACAGTCACTAGTGAAACTGTCCGGTTGGAAAGAAGACAATGGAGTTTAAACTTTCCATAAGTATACGTGACCCTGATGACATGTGAGCCCGGCTGACCTTGTTTGGGTTTTGCCTCTGCTGTGTGACCGCGGACAGGTTCGCTCATCTGTAAAATGAGGTTAGTCATCCCAGCGCTCTGTAGGGCTGTTGTGAGCAATAAGTCAGCTGCAGCTGAGACATGTACTCCATGTAGAGTGTCACTGCTGTTCATTAAACTGCAGCGCGCGCTCTCACTCTTGCTCCCTCTCCCTTCCTCTCTGCCTATCTTCCCCCCTCCTCCCTCCCTCTTCTCTCTGTTCTTAGATGCCCAGGCTGGATAATTAGAAGAGAAAGCGGAATAAAACTGGATTTGATCATTAAAGGTAAAGTCGTATAGGAATGTGTCTTCTATTAAAGAATCTGTGTTCTTTAAATAGGTGACCACGTACAGTGAGGTATGTCCTTGCTTTTAGGATATTTTTCTCTTTAAATAGGTCATAAAATAGAGACTCATGTTTCTGGCTAGAATCTTCATCTCATTAGTAACAATTCCTGCTTTTTAGAAGAGCAAATATTAATACTGAGCACAAAGGGAATTGATAGGAGAAGTCAAAGGAAAGAACTCAGGCAGGTTATTAGTTTTGTCTTTAAAGGTGTATGTATATGCATAACTTAAAATAATTGTCCTAATTATTATAAGTGTGTGGTTCAGCAGTATTAAGTATTTTCATACTGGGCACAATTCAAGCTCCAGATCCCCTTTCATCCTGCAGAACTGGAACCCAGTACCATTAGGCAATAACTTCCCATCCATCCCTCCCTGAAGCCCCGGGTACCACTAATTTTGTGCTCCAATAATTTTTTAAAAATATGTTGTAATAGTAATAATAAATAATGTAATTATAAATAAATGAACATACACACACATGCCATGGCACCCATGTGGAGGACAGAGGACCACTTGCAGGAGTTGGTTCTAGGTCTCTAGCATGTGGGTTCCAGGAATCAAACTCAGGTTGGCTAGGCTTGGCAGCAGGGCCTTTCCCTACGGCTGGGCCGTCTCACCAGCCCGTGTTTTTACAACGTGAATGACTCTGGGGACCGTGTAGAAGAAGAGCGATTATACGTGGCTGCCTCCTTTTCCTTGGCATACTATCCTCAAGTTTCATTCCTGTTGTAACACAGGCCAGACTTTTCTTCCTTCCCAAGGTAGAATGATAATCCCTGCATGTAGAGACCACACTTGGTCTGTCAACAGATGCTGAGGTCACTTCTACCTTTTGGCTTTTGTAAGCAGAGCTGCTTGTGACCCTACGTGTGTAATGTGTATAATGTGCATTTGTGGGTTTTTCCTACAACGTGAATCTCTTCCTCCCCAGGAGAGTACCATAAGGTTTGGCTCTGAACCAGAAGACTCAGGGTCCCAACCCGATTTCTCCTCTTATTAAGTGCACACTCACAGGCAAGTTCCTGATGTTCTCTGAGCTGAAATTTCTTGTTTCATTCTCTGTAACAAAGAAAAAGGAGATTGGTATGAGTGATCTGGGGAGTTAAATGAGACTTCATTTTCAAGTGTTAGTGTAATGTAAACATAATGTAAATATAATAAATTTGTCGCGATCATCCCCTGCGACATGCCACTTTTTATACTCTGGTCACTTATGCACATTCTCATCCCTTATTCTTGATTTCTTATAAGGAGAGCCACACATGTCTATGAGGCCTGGGAGTGGCTTGCTCCAATTACCACTTATAAAACCAATTCCTCAGGGTCCCAGTAGAGCTGGTCCAATGTTGCTTAACTAAATAACACTGACTAAGAGATTTAGGACTCTTTTGAAAGAACTTTGACATATCCAATGATCTGTACTTTAAACTGCCTTTCTTAAAGGCAGAGGATAGTATTTATTTTTCCATGTCATTGTCAACTATTTGAATTCTGTTCAACACAAACTTTGAGCGGTGCCAGCTTTGACCAACATAAATTCCCTAGGGCCTTGGTTGGGGCAGTTTCTTGATCTTGAGCACATGGAGGAAATGGGCTTTGCACACGCTTGTGCTGGCAGCAAGCATTTGGTTTCACTTCTGGGGGAGGGTCACTGAAATCAATGCCTCTTTGTGGTATAGTCTGCACCCTAAAGAACACTATAGTTTAATGACTATTCCAGTAATGATACGTTTATTTAAATTCAATTTAGTAATATGAGTGCCTAAAAATATCAGTAAAATATAATTTTAAATATTTAGAAGAATGCATAGCAAATATGTAATTTTAGATCTTGGCAAATTATTTTTTTAAAAAAAATGCCAGCTATACCTTGCTTGAAGAATTAACTTTAATGGTTATTTGTTTTGTAGAGAGAAAAATACTTTAAAGAGAATGGCCTGAACTGGCAAGAAAAATAATCCCAAAACAGTATGGTTTAGTAAAACGTTCATGAAAAATCAACAAGCCAATACAAATGACATTTGTTCTTAAGATTTTGCTTATGAAAGAGTATACAACCTAATTTTTTTTACACTGCAGTTCAACAAGATAGTAGCTCTCACCAGAATTAATAAACTAGAGGCCTTATTTATTTTTTTTATTTTTAAAGAAAAACAAATGACCTCACATAGGTGTGGATCACTGTCACTCTCAGGAATCCCATCTCATTGTACATAATGGTTCAGAGAATGCTTGAACTTTTGGATCAGTAACTGACAGATTAGTCGACACTTCCAGAGAAACTATAGCCCATTTACAATGAGTTGTCACAGCTGTGAGCAACAGTACACATGGAAATAGGCTTACTGTGCAGTGGAAGAAGAGAGAACAATTGTAGTGTCATGCCAGCTAGCTTCAGATGGAGACGACCAGAGTTGCCAGGATACATGTGGGTCTACAACAGTAGCAATGTCCAGCAACCAAAACAAAAAATAATTTATTTTGATACTAATTATAAAATTATAAAAGCATACATATTTATAAAAATACTTGGTTAAATGTTTTAAGGTATGTAGGGAACATAAACACTAAATTAAGAATTGATGATATATTTGGGAAGTTAAAGAAGGCTTAGGGAAGGAATATGTACTGTTTTATTTAAAATTATCTACATGAAAGAAACTGCACAGAAGAATCTTATTTTGACAAACAAGTGATACCAATACTTTAGCCATACTTAAAGTAGTATGAAAAAGGAGAATGGGAATCAATAGTATAATCTGGAGTTGAATAGTAAAAATAGAAACATGTTTTCAGAAAGGTTAGGATCAGATCAAACTCAATGCCTTATGCAATTATGGGTGGGTACACAAACAAGTTTGGGTTTTGGCTGGTTCACAAAGACCTGCCTTGGCTCTCTCTGCCATCACAGGAAGTGTTGAAAACTGTTTACTCTGACTTCCTGGATATGCCCTACTTCAACAGTGCCATCCAATCAGCCTCACTGGCATTTCCACGGGCAGCTGTAACACACGTAGCATGAAATGTAGTGCTAATGCTCCTTTCTGATATTTCTTTCGCCCAATCTTTCAATGCTTTAGTGAGCCTTAATTCGATTCTGTAACTACCTATATTTTATCCCTACACAATTGTCCCTGTCTCCATATTTAAAACTCAAATCCAGATATTTCCTCTGAGCTTCAGACATCAAATAGCCAACTGCTCACCTAAAATTGCCACTGGACCACTGATGGGCAAAGCAAAGTCTCGTATTGAGTTAAAGCCCTTTCCATCGCCTACTTCAAAGAGTTCCTGCTGTGAATAGATTCTTACAGGATGCAGGAACCAATGATATCATCTCTCCATATGTACCTACCTACAGCATGAGCATCTCCCCCCTTATGTTCTATAGTCAACATTAGGATAACCTCTTATCTCACCTTGAAATCATATTCAAATTTTAAAAAATTCATTGCTACTTTTAGATTTCTTTTTTCTTTTTTTTTTAAAATACTGGTCCTTGTATTCTATTACCTTCCTTTCCTCAGCACCACTCCTTCTACTCTATCTGTCATCATTGGACACCTACAGTTCCTCCTCTGTCTAACTAAAATAATAAACACAGCACAATTAGAATTAAAACAACTCCTTCAAGGATTGTGACCATTGTACAAAAGCTCCTTAGGGAAGGGGTAGTTAGATGCACTGTTTCACCTTCATTTCCTGACTTGAGTTTCTTGGTCCTCATAGTGTAAAAGCTGTGGTATCTGGCATAGTAAAACATACACATTTGGTCTCAGCTTCTGGTTCCCATTCTTTATACTATGTCCAATGTGATCCTTCAGAGTGAAAAATCTTAATGTTGTACCCCTCCCTAAAGTATCTTCTTCCCAGTGTTTTTTGTGTCTGTCCCATAATCCTTTACTAGATCTATAGGATCTGGCCTCTTTCTATTTGGAAGCCTTTTGTCATGGCAATTTTGTTAAATTTTTTTTTCTATTTTCCTTTCTTTTTGCTTTTATTTATTTAATATATTTTCATTGAAATAGATTCTCATTGTTTCTTCTTCTCTTTCCTCCCTCCAGTCTCACACCAGATACTCTACCTCCAACCCTTCCCATAAATCCTCACTTTTTCTTTGATTATTAAGAAAAGGGCGATGGATCAGATTCTATTTCCTGAAGCTACAAAGACACCATACAGCATTTGAAAGTAGCTGCTGCTGCTGCTGCTTCTTCTTCTTCTTCTTCTTCTTCTTCTTCTTCTTCTTCTTCTTCTTCTTCTTCTTCTGATATGGGAAAATAGTCTTAAGTGGATATTAAGCTTATCAGAACTAAATATGCAGGTATGTTTTTGTTTTTTCCCACATTTTCCTAATTTGGAAAAGCATTCCCTTTGAAAAATAACCAAATCCCTATTCATGCCAGATATCAGGGTCAAATGTAACAACAACAAGGAGATGGGTGGGTGGTTGTGCATGTATACATTGCAAATATATACATACATACATGGTCTCATGAAAAAGCTTCTGCAAAAGAGGTTGGAATATTGAGATGTTGAGATCAGTGAGCCTGGAGTCCCTTGAGGGACTGTGTTTCTGAACAGAGGTGACAGCAAGCATGAAGATCTCATGCAGCTTGGCGTATCTGAGGAATAGATTGCAAAGGAGCTGGTAAGAGGAGGCGAGGCCAGAGATGTGGCAGGGATCAATAGACAAGTGGAGTGCCATGTATGAGATTTTGGTTTTGAACGTGAGAGATCTGGGAAGCCATGAGAAAGTTTTGGACTTTTTGTTTGTTTGTTTTATTTTATTTTTACCTTTAACAGGATCACCCTGGTTGCCGGGGGCCAATTTTTGGAAGTATGAACAAGGGAAATTGGTTAAGAGGTTATCCCCAGAGTTGAGGTTATAGCTCAGTTGGTAGGATGGTTGCCTTGTAAGTATGTAGACCTGAGTTTCATTCCCAGAACCTGCCTTTAAAAAGCCAGCCATGGTGGCATAGGCTTGTAAACCCAGCACTGGGGGCAGACACAGACAAATCCCTAGGGTAGCTGGCCAGTCTTTAGCTTAGCCTCCTTGGTAAGTTCCCAGTCAAAGAGAGACCTTGCTTCAAAAACTAGGTGGATAAGTCTTGTGGAACCACAATCAAGGTTTGTTCCTGGCCTCCACATAAATCTACACACACGCACACGCACACACACACACACACACACACACACACACACACACACACACAGTGCACATATGTGCCAGTGCATGTTTGCTCCCCATTTTTAGATAAGTGTCTCCCCTCTGAACTATCTGATAATAAAATACACCTTCACATAGCTTCCTTTTTCAAAAGACAAATTCTTTCCACGGTTTACTGTCTACCTCATGAAACACAACCCATTTCTCTTTGCTTATGTGTGTATTTTCCTATATGCATTGTCCCCTAAATGTAAAGGTTTATGATAGGATAGTAATATTAGGAGTGGTGGATGATACTTGCATTCTAGATACATTTTAAGATGAAATGTCTGGGATTTGCTGTTGGACTAGAGTTATGAAAGAAAGAGCAGCTGAGGACAGTACACCCCGGCCTGAGCCACTGGAGAGTTGGAAGCAAAGGCTGAAGGAGATGCAGATGGTGAGGCAGGCATTCAGTGAGGCTGTTCCATCCGCTTAGGTTCTTCCATTCTCCCAGTTTCTGGAAAGAATCCTACCATAGACTCATCAGCCGTCTTCATGTTTGGATGAGTACTAGAAGCTGGCTCTCGGGGGTGGAAGGGAATTTCCTAGCATCAAGGGTATTTGGAAAGAGGGATGAGAAGGGGCACTAAATCCAAAACACATCTATTTGGCCGCTTAGACAAGGGCTAGCCCTGTTTGTTAGGAAACATGACTGGCTCTCTAGAGGCCCAACAGCTGTAGGTGATTCCTGACTTGGCAGAAGCTACAGTGGACCTTAGGACTTAAAACTGAATCACAACTTTTGCTTGGTGAAGGCATAGTGCTCCGTGAAATAATGACTCGAATAAGGTCGGAACTGGAAGCATCTTCGGCTAGAGTCTAAAGCTCAGAGTTGGGAGATTGGAGAAGTGCTGTCGTTTCTACATGGGATATAAAGAGCAGCAAAGACAGGATGAGCATCAGGGCCTCTGGTTCCCAGTCCAGTCTCTTCTTGCTGTACCAGTCTGTGAGCAAATGAAAGTCCCAAGTGTGCCCCAATTTGGAGCAAATTACCTGTTCTCAATCAGTAAGTTCACAAAGCTTTTTACCACATCTAACTTTCATTTCATATTCATGGATCCTGCAGCTTTACCCTGAGAATTAAACAGGTCTTTTGGCTGAATCTAAGCAAACAGGAACTATGATAATAGTCCTTGTTTTCCTGTGGATATGGAATATCACTGTCATATTCAGGAAATGATGGATATTAGTAAAGTGATTGGAACAGGGCTGTAGTTAAGGTGTAGAACAGTTAGCACCATGAATATAGGGATGTTAGTCTACAGATGAAGGCTATAGGAATAGTTCTCTGGAGAAATTGCTTCGTCCTTGTCCTGTCAAACTTGCAGTGGAAGAGAAAAAGGCTTAGCTTCAATTTCAGCAACCGTTAGAGGCTTCTGAAAGAGGCACTAAGGTGTAGTGGAGGAAGCCAACTTCTGGGAAAGAAAGAAAAGCATTGTGCCCACCCTGACAAGTAGAGATTTGTTTGTTCACATTGCACTGTTGTAAACACCCAGGGAGAAGTTTTGGAATAGCCCCATACTGGGTATAGGGTCATTTCTGATCACTGGAGTTATTACATCTGTATATTATTGAGAGTTGTTTTCCTCAACTGGACTCTTGCGTCTCTCTCTTCCTCACTTCCTCTCCCCCCTCCTCTTTTTCTCTCACCTTTGAGCTGTCTGTAAAATCAAGTAGAAAGGGACATTCCAGAGTGTGGGCAAACGTACATTTTGTCTTATATATTATCTATAACATCCAACCATAGTTTTCAATTTGATTCTCAACATCATTGAATCTTGAACTTACTAAGATGCAGAGGCTTGCTTAATTATGTGCCAGTTGGCCAGTAGCTGGTGCTTCTTTATTTTTAAAAGGGAAGTATTCTATATCCCTGTGGATTTCTTACCTCAGTGCAGTACTCAGTGACCTCCAAGGAAATAGAATGCATGTGTGTGATCTGGATCCCGAGGAACTAGGAAAGCCCATGATGTAATTCAGGTAGAGTCTGAAGGCTCTAGAGCCAGTGATGTCCATGGCAGGTCAGGTTGGATGTGCCAGCTCAAATAAACAAGAGTGAACCTGCCCTGCCTTGACCTTTTTAGTATATTTGGGTTCTCACAGGAGTGGGTGATACCCACATGGATAGAAGCAGGCCTTATTTCACAAAACATCCTTACAGACACAGCCGGTGTGAACAATTTACCTGGTATCTGAGTATCCCTTAGCCACATCAAACCGACACATAAGATTAAGTTTCATAAATCTCTCTCTGTTAACTTCTTTAACCACACTTGATGTCCAAAACAAGACAAAGCAAAGTCATAATTCTGCTTGACACACTGTAAGTATCCTGTAACTACCAAAATATACTAATTCCCATCCTCAAAGAAGAGATACTATTGTTAAATGTTTATTTTCTCCCTTGGTATCCTATAACTTGAACAATATAATGTAAAGTTAGTAATACTTAAATATTGATATAAAGTCAATATATCTTATGGTGAAAAAATCAGAAAAGAAAGAAAATAGTTCCATGGAGAAAGTTGCCCCAGCCTTAGCAGGCATGACTCCCTTGCTGGGGCTGTGACTTCCTTCAAGATCTAGTCCGCCATTCCATCAAGCTATCTGTCCCAACGTGGTAGGGAGCATGGGGAGATCTTTGCATTTCATGAGAGAAGGTCCACTGACACACTTCTTTGGTGTGTCAGGGTGGAATATTTCCTTCATTTTACCCAGGCTCGTTGCCCTGAGGTCTACGCATTTGTTTCTATGACATAGATCCCCAAGGACTTAGGAAGTGTTGATCCTTTTTCCTTGGAAGCTCCGTGATAAACCTCTGATAAATGAAGGCATTGAGCTAATTTTCTAGGAAATGGTGTGACTTGTTTCTCTTGTTGATGTGGCAGAATCTATGGGGAGAGTATGGCAAGCCATATAAAAGAGCTCACAGGTTAGGCTCTCAGTCCTCTTCTTGGTTGCCTTCAGCTGGATTCTTTTTCATATAATCTGTTGTGTAATTTGATTTAGCTCCTACCCTTTGCGCAGGAACAGGCAGAGCTCTGGATATGTATGGCGTATTTCCCCCAACGCTCTGGTCTCATTCAAAAGGCATGGTATGTGACTGTGTTGTGATGTGTTGGGGAGAAGTATTGGGTTTTTATGTTCTTAAGGGAGGGTATGTTATCCACATGCAGAAGCAAATACATATTTTGATTTCTTCTTAGTACATTCTATGTAAATTGGGGTTTTTCAGTTAAACTTGGAAGATACTACAAGCGTGCAGTGGGTATTCTAGCTGTGTCCAGGCTTTGATCATGATGCTAGGTCCTTGGGGTGCTTGGGAGAAACAGTTTCAAGACAGCTCTTCCCAGGTTTGCTCACTTGCAGCAGCTTGGATAAGAGAGACAATGGTGCTTAATTTTGTCTGAGGTTTTTTTTTTGTTGTTGTTGTTTGTTTGCTTTTTTTTTTGTTTTCTTTGCATGCCATCTGTTTGCCCATCTGGCCTTGATCTAGCCATTTTTTTGTTCTTCCTTTATGAATAACTAATTACAAAGGGTTTTCCACAGGTTAAATGGACCCTAAGCAGCAGCATGATGGTCCTAAGGCAAGCAACGATGGCATAGACAGAGAATATAAAACCTGATGGGATTCGGAGGGAAGCTGATAGCCAAAGCCACACTCTGTCTCTTAGGTTATTCCATATTAAGTCTCTGTTTCCCAGAGGAGACAGAGGGAAGAGGTTTCCTCATCTCTACTTCTGTACTCTAGTCTATAAGAGCCTCATTACCCATGAGATGGAGATGCTTATGCAGGTGGCAGCTTCTTGGGATCTTTCTTCTGCATCCATTCGGTTTTTTGTTTGTTTGTTTTTGTATCTCCTTTTTTGTACTTGGTTATGAGAAAGGTTTAAATGGCATTGGCATAGACTGGTCCTTCAGTTGTGTGGCAGGATGTGCTATTGTGATGGCCTGTCTTCTTAGTTAGAGACTAGAGTCTAGAGATACTTGATTCATATTCAACCAGGACTGGCTTTTGTTGTGCGTGCATGTGCGTGCATATGTGTGTGTGCATGTGTATGTGTGTGTGTGTGTGTGTGTGTGTGTGTGTGTGTGACACACACATGAGAGACCAACTTTACCTCACAATTCTATCATTTACTTAAGAGATCAAGGTAGGGAAAATTACATTGAGAAAGAAGAAAATCGTATTTCCATCAGAATACTTGTTTGGTCAACAAGATGCTGAGTGAACGGGAGGTTTCAGATTCTTATTCTGTACTGACTTGATGACATACCTGCCCTAACCTGGAGTGTTCCCCTCCCCATGCACACATACATATACACATTCACACACAGAAAGGACTGAATCTGTCTTCCCATCAGGGCACACTGACCTGAGATAGTAATTCTCAATTCTTGTTTTCTCCATTTTGACTGTGAAAGGGTTTCTAGAATGTTTATCAGTTGACACTCAGCCTTTTCTCATTCTCACAAGACTGTCATTTATTTTAGACACATTATACTAACAATTTGTATGCCTAAGGAAGCGACTCATCTTGTCAGAACGTCTTTCATATTTACGCTTTCTATTTACGCTTTCAGTCATTATTTGATATGGTTGTGTAAAATTGTATTCTTTCCCCATAGCAATGATTCCCTTTTCGGATCCTTGGACTACCATAGGAATCCCAGGTTTGGCTTCTCAGCCTTGTTGCTTGTCTAGACTTTTAGCTCCTATTGTGAGCTCTATAGCATCCAGGAAAAAGAACTTCTCTGAAGCACCGTGGAAGGCTGCAGGGTCCTTACTGGTATTACTTCTGATGATTTTGGTATTTGCTTTCTGAACTATGAGGTTATTTTACAATTCTTAGCTCACTGCTTTACACACCCATGTGCATACACATGCATGCGTGCACACATGCACACACAGCTGTCTGGGAAGAACTGGCTTTGTTTTACTTGGTTTGTGAATTTCTCAGTTATAGGAACAGCACCCTCTCTGGTCTATTCCCAAGGGGAAAATATTGTATTTAGGTAGTCATGGAAAGTTTCCCTTCTTCCTGTATCCTGAGATGCTCATCCTGAAATGTGACTACTGACAGTATGAGCAGTACTGAGGCATGTAGACACCCCATGGTTATAGGCATTCATTTTCTTTCTTTTTCTTTCTTTCTTTCTTTCTTTCTTTCTTTCTTTCTTTCTTTCTTTCTTTCTTTCTCTCTCTCTCTCTCTCTCTCTCTCTCTCTCTCTCTTCTCTTTCTTTTTCTTTCTTTCTTGGTTTTTCGAGACAGGGTTTCTCTGTGTAGTTTTGGAGTCTGTCCTGAAACTCACTCTGTAGCCCAGGCTGGCCTCAAACTCACAGAGATCCACCTGCCTCTGCCTCCCGAGTGCTGGGATTAAAGGTGTGTGCCACCACCATCCGGCAGCATTCATTTTCTTTAGTACAATATGCACACACAAAACCTTGATGCTTATTATTTTTTTTCAAAGAACTTATATACTGAATTGGTGTTTTGTGCATCCAACTGGATCTATGTTACTTAGTTGCTGGATTTATCAACAATAGCCATCTAGGGAAATCCTAGCCAGCATTTCCAAAGTCATGGGTCTCTCCAGCCTCTGCATACTTTTATTTTTATAAACAATTTAATGTTAGAAGAAGATTCAACAACAAAGCAACTTCATTTTTTAAGGAATTAGAACAAAATGGCCAAGATTGATTGATTAACTATTTTCCTCACAACAACCACATGCCTTACTGTCCCTAACCATTTCTCATTGCAAATTTTAGCAAGCGCTCAACACTGAAGAGTGATGGGGTCTGTCTCTGCAACTGACAGATTGCATTCAGAGGCTGCTGAATGGGAAGGTTTGTACAGAGGAACAAGAAAGATGTGATTGCCTGCCTTTTCTTACCCCATTCCACCCCAGGCACTCCTCTGAGCCCAGTCTCCAGTCTTTATGCTATCTTGCCAGCAAAATTCATCATCTGTTCCCAGGAAATGCTTTTCCCTGAAGGCTAAATGGACACCCAGAAAACAAGGTCTGAATTATCCCATAATGGAGTTTCTTTTCTGTATTTGAAATAATAGACTAGTAGGAAGCATTTTGTTTGCTGTGGAAGTTTATAATTGTATACATTTTCTGCAGTGTTAGGATTAGGTGAGTAGCCAGGGATTTGAGAGCAGTTTGGAAGCACTTTCTGTAAACAACTAGACAAATATTTGGGGGTTCATGGACTATATGATCTCTCTGTAACTATTTATCTTTTCTGTCAAGCAACCATAGATAAAATGACAATACTTTGATAAACATGCATGGTTATAGTCCAATACAATTTTATAGAATTTGCAAAAGCAGACACTGAATCAGATTTGGCCCTGGTTCAGTTTTTCAGCTTCTCTTTAGAGGCCCTGTTTAGGTTGTCATCATTTTTAATTAGATTATATTAAATTGCATAATCTACGAAGTTTCATTATATTCCCATACATGCGTACAATGTACTTTAATCACATTTACCCTGCCATTGTTCCTTCTTAGCGTCTTTCCCCGTTTCTTTTTCCATACCCCTAATAATCCTCATTTTCCTTTCATGCTCTTTTATTTTTCTTCAGATTCCACACATGAGAGAAAATTGATGTTTGTCTTAGTGAGACTAGCATATCTCACTTAGCACGATGACCTGCAAGCCCATTTTGTGTTCCTATAGACAAGGTAATTCCAATCTTTATGGCTGGATTAGATTCACAATGGATATAGACTGCACATTTCTCACCTGTAGCACTATTGATAACTGGTCTGCTTACTCACTTGTTATGGCCAAGATCAGCCTGTGCCTGGCTCCAGTGACCTTTAGGCTCTACCTTAACCTGAGAAACGCCATTTCACAAGCAGCATTTGACTTCATTTTGGGTGCAAACATAGGATGATTCCATACTTAACTAAGCATATAGATGCCACAATCTGTATGGCTCTACCCAGGAGACAGAGACCAATAAATAACACATTCTTTTTTTTTTTTTGGTTTTTCGAGTCAAGGTTTCTCTGTGTAGCTTTGCGCCTCTCCTGGAACTCACTTGGTAGCCCAGGCTGGCCTCGAACTCACAGAGATCCGCCTGGCTCTGCCTCCCGAGTGCTGGGATTAAAGGCGTGCGCCACCACCGCCCGGCAAATAACACATTCTTAAAACTTAAAAGGACGCCACCTTTCAAACATGCTAAAGTAGATTGAGATGATATAAACACATAGTGATACTAAAAATCTGTCAGAAAAACCAATCCTAAGAACTTATGGAGCCCATCACACCAAAGAAAGGTGAAACACCCTCACCTGGACTCCATGAAGAGAACAGAACATATTGTGGTTGTTGGTTATTATTAAATCCTCATAGGATTCATGTAATGTTGACCAAATCTGCCAGTGGATGATTAGTGCCACAGAGTGAGTCTAAAATGATTAAAGATGAACCTGGGCTTAAAATCCAGTTTGGTTATCTTAAGACTTGGATTTTAGAACCCTTGTTAGGAAAATCACCCGAGGGAATTGTTAGTAAATTGCACGTTTTGCAACTCTGTGGGTTTTGTGTCCCAGGGTTCGGGACCAAAACGTTAGTAAATTGATGGTTAAAACTGCAAGGAGACAGTTCAGCCCTGGAGGGTGAAGTATCCCAGACACCTTGAGCTGCTCAGAACAACAGCTCTACCCTGAAGGTGTCCCAGACACCTGGAGCTGTGTAGCACAGCTCTGACAGCTGGGACTGCAAAGAAACAGCCCAACCATGGAAAGGAAATTTTTCTGACTTCTCAGGAGAGTCATGCTTGGAACTGCTTCAGCAAGGAAGGGTATCCTGACTCTTCCCGAAAGTTGGGGTATACCTGGTGTGATGGAGGATGGTCTCCCTGTAGGATATAGCAATCCTGCTACTCTCCTTCAGAGTCTCTACAGCTGAGCATAAGGGGACTTCTTAGCAGAGCTCTGCTTCCTAAGATGTTGCTTCTTTTGCTTCACTCTGTGAAAGGGGAAACCCCTGCAGAAATGTAGCAATCTCCTCCTGCTCCAGAGAAAAGTGTTACTTATAGTTCTCTCTGTCCACTGAGCGATGTCTTAGCAAAGAACTTCTGTTCAGCTCCTCCTTGCCCTGCTCTTTCAGCTTTCTCTCATCCATCTGGGGACATCTCAGCAAGGATCTTCTCTAAGCCAATGAATGAAGATCTTCACACCCAAAAAGCTCTTTTGAGGAAGAAGTTTATTTGGGAAGGAGGAGTCCAGGAGAGTAGCTGCCTCTACCAGGGGGAGAGAACAGGCTCCCTTTTTAACTGACTAGGCAGGGCGGTTTTTCACAGGAAGTCTAGGGGGTGGAGTCAACCATGGGCCCAGGGTTCTACTATGCTGCTCCGTGATTGGTTGGTTTCACAAGTCAGTTGGACAGGAACAGAGATGGCTCTGATCTGAGCTAAACTGTGTTTCTCTCACTGACTTTACTTAGCTTTTTGACACTACCTCTAAGGCCAGGCCACACTGACTCTGATTCTAGGGGCCAAGAGTGTTCCTTTGGTACAGGTTTCAGAGTCAGGGCATGTTTCCTTGGTTCATCTCTCTGGCTCAGGTCCCAAACACAGGCTGTGTTTCTTTCCCTGGTCCTGGGCCCTAGGGCCAGGATTCTGCTGTCCTGCTCTGTGATTGGTTGGTTTCACAAGTCAGTTGGACAGGGGCAGAGATGGCTCTGATTTGAGCCAAACTGTTTCTCTCACTGGCCTGATCTGAGCCATCTTTTTCTAGCTCTGGCCTCCAGGGTCAGGGTGGGTTTCTTTAGCCAGCCCCTTTTCCCTGCAGGAATGGAAGCATGAGGGTCTACTCAGCTATGACTGCAGAGCCAGAGCAAGGATGCTGCCTGCTATCCAGAGTTGATGTGTTCAACAAGCTATTGTACATAGGAAAATGAATAGGTTGGGTGTGTTGGAGTGATCAAGGATGGACTCTTGAATCAGGAGGAACCTGAAGTTCCAGTATTCATCTAACACACTTACAGTGCCATTTTCAATGAGATTATCACCCCCACTTAAAAAATTATGATTTTGGTTTGCCATCCAAGTACATTCATAACATTTTGTAGACTGCGATTATTAAATATCTCCTTTGTTTCATTATTCTTCTGTATGATGTCAAACATTTGATGTCCTTTCTGAAGACCTGAAATAGGTTCAGTGAAAGAGTTCTCTCTTTCTGGATGGTTTTAGGAATGTGAACAAACTCTCATAATCAAAGTTTCTTTTCTGACACTTTGTCCTTATTTCCTATAAATCCTCATGATTGTTGTATCCAGGTATTTTTATTGTCACCCTGTACTCTTCAGGTACCACAATAGGTAGTAGAGACTCAAGATGAAAGATGCTTTCTGTTCACAAGGTGAAGGAAGGAAGGGATTCAGACACTACCATAACTACTGTGATTGTAATTTACATAATGCAACACCTTCTTTACCAGTACAGAGGGAAGAGGGTGATAATTTCTTACCTAGAGACTGTGTCAAATAGAGCTTTTCCTTGAAGCAAATTGTCCAAGGATACATTTTTTTTTTTTTTTGGTTTTTCGAGACAGGGTTTCTCTGTGTAGCTTTGCGCCTTTCCTGGGACTCACTTGGTAGCCTAGGCTGGCCTCGAACTCACAGAGATCCGCCTGGCTCTGCCTCCCGAGTGCTGGGATTAAAGGTGTGCACCACCACCGCCCGGCCAAGGATACATTTTAAAAAATATCCTTAAACCTTCCTTACCTTTTGTGGCTGGAAGTTGATTACCAACCCACTTCCTTTATGAGTTTCGAGTTGAGTCTGGCTCCATTTCCTCCATTTTGTTTGAGTTCATTTTCTATTGATCTGAGTGTGAACATCACAAGATGGACAAGCCATAGGGAGTCTCAAGGGGTTCACCCAGGAGAACTTGCCCCTTGATCCTTCAACTACCACCAGAAACATGAAAACTGAAGATGCTAGAAAATATGGTCCTGACTTATTATGGAAGAGTTTAATTATTTTTGTTCCTTTTGTAAGTGCTTGACATCACTCACATACTGGTAGTCCAATGGAGTAACCCTGAAGCACATTGTTATACAGCTTCCAGTAAAAGCAATATGCCATACTATAAACTAGGGAGCAGAATTCTGAGTTTGGTTAGTGCTCTCTCTGTTTTGTCAATGTTTCCTCTTTGGCTATCTGTCACAAACTTTATTGACAATAAACTATTTGAACAAAATTTAATAAATTTGCCAAACTTAAGAGAAACTAAGGTGAACATTATGTTAGCCGTTGTATTCTTCACTGCAGGACTATACCATGGCTAGACGCAGGTGAGCATTATGTTAGCCGTTGTATTCTTTACTGCAGGAGTATCCCATGGCTAGATGCAGGTGAGCATTATGTTGCAGCTGTATTCTTTACTGCAGGAACATCCCATGGCTACATGCAGGTCCTCGAAGGCTACAGCAATATCATAACAATTATGCTATAGCTTCAGCACTTCTAGATTTTGTTTTATCTAAGTCTGAAAGCAGGCATTCATCTGCTAGAAGGCAACTGTGTGTCCTCCATAGCAAAGGAGCATGAACTGGAAACATCATTGGTCTTTGTTGTTTCTTCATCTCTAAACAGAAAGCAGTGAGTGCTTGTTGCACCAGGAAAAAGAGTTAATTTTCTTTTCTAGTAGAGAATTCCAGGAAAAGAAAAGAAAAGAAAAGAAAAAAAACTTGTTAAAACACTTAATCCTTCTTTTCTGTGTGACTCATACTTTCCTTTTTGCTGCTGACAAACATAAGTATCTTTGTATTGGGACATCAGGCTGCCTAAGGTCTCATCTTCTCTGTCTCCCAAAGACAGAGCCGTAGGGACATTCTCAAGAGTCAGCTCAGGAGAATGCACGTTCACAGCCCACACCTGCTGACCCCATCCTTACTCACTTATAGACTAAGAACCTTTGTAAAGGAGCCCAGCATAGTTTAACATTTCCTGCTTCATTTGCAAGTCCGAGCCAAAAGTGTAGCTCCAGTTTCTTCCAAGATGTTGTATGAGCAAAGAATCATGTGTTCTGGAATCACTCTAGTATGATGCTTCAGGTTTCACACTTTGGAGATGGAAAAGAGAAGTAAATTTTCTCCCCTGGCTTTAGTTCAGGTAACATACATTCTGAAATGTGTGCTTTCTCAGTGGGATTGCAGTTAACTAAATACCAAGTGGGAGGGAGGCCCCACAAAACACACATATCTTAATTTGGCAAATGACACAATTGTGGGTGTAAGTATGTCTAAAACTAGAGAATTATGAGAAAGATGGTGCCTTCAGTCATGTGACCCACCCTTGCCTCTTGCCCAACACACCCATCATTTTTCTCCCATGCAGATCTGCAGGCTTCCAAGATGTCTTCTTGTATATTTTTGTTTTTTCCTCCTCTTAGAAGTGGGCTATGAACAAAGTGTCAGTGATTCCCTTACGCTGTCTTAAAATAGCTCATAATTTCTCCTTTCCAAAGAACTTCACATTTAAATGGGCCTTACCCCAAAGGTCTGTGTTTCCCAGTAGATCCCATAGATGGAAGACAAGGTCAGAAACCTCCCATTGCAAAACAGGCTATTCTGATCCTAATTATACCTTTTATGGTCATCACTATACTGAGTCCACATGATACATTTTATTTCTTGGATTCTAGCCTTCTTTTCATGAAGTAGAAGGAGACAAAAATCTAAGGAAAAATTCTCCTCATTACTCCAAAAGTGATCGTTATATAAATGTTTATATAGTTATTATGGAAAAGTAATTATGTATAAATGAATAAGGAGGACTTAGAGAGAAAAACTAAACTGGAAGAAGCAGTGGATTCAGAGATCTTTAGCCAGCAAGAGCTAGATCAGGAGAGCAAAGCACAGTCAAAGGCTCTGGGATCCAGCTAAGTGTTACTGAACTGGAGGTGCCAGAGAACAGATAATTGGAAACAAATTAGGAGCCAGCTCAGTGATCCAATAGCAAAAGATGCAGATAGAAGGACACATTCCAGAAATGCCCACACTAAAGCATTTCCTCCTTCTCTCTGTCTCATGGCCACTGGTAACTACTTGCTCCTATTTCCCTACAGTTGGTGTGATGCCCCATAACAACAACAACAGCAACAACGACGATGACGATGAAGTAGTTCAAGGGCCATAACATAGATTACATTTGACTATCTAGATGGACCCAATGTACACACACACACACACACACACACACACACACACACACAGAGAGAGAGAGAGAGAGAGAGAGAGAGAGAGAGAGAGAGAGAGAGATTGAGATGGAAGTAATACCAGAGAGAAGCTCTAAATTTGAAGGTGAGTTGAAAGCAAGAACTCAGGCTATCAAAACTGACAAATCCAGGGAATCAGATGATCTCTAAGAACTTCAGAAAAAGATAGAGTGCTGCTTGCTGTTATGCTGAATTTAGTCTGCTGACACTTTTGTTTCACGTCTGAACTACAGCAACATAAGATATTAACCTAGAAGCTTATGAACCACAATAACAGCCAGCATTGGAATGACAGCCATGGTACACACAGTGGCACACACACCTCGGCAGTAACCACCAGCTCTCTAGTTGGACTTAAGACATGATGAACTGTGGCGATATATTGTGTACCCTAAAAAAGTTTGCCTGAAGATCAGAGGACAGAACAAGCCACTAGATTAAACACAGAAGTCAGGCAGTGGTAGCACACACCTCTAATCCTAGCACTCAGGAGGCAGAGATCCATTTGGATCTCTCTGAGTTCAAAGCCACCCTGGACTACATGAGATTGACTCAGTCTAGGAGAGAAAACAGAGCCAGGCAGTGGTGGCACACACCTTTAATCCCAGCACTGGGAAGCACACACGCCTGCCTTTAATCCCAGGAAGTGGTGGCTGGGCAGAGATAAAGGCGTGAGGACACAGGAACTAAAGGCTGTTCAGCAGAGCATCCCTTTCAGACAGAGGCTTTTTCAGCTGGAGCCTTTCGAATGAGGACTCAGAGGATTTCAGTCAGAGGATTTGTGGAATTGTTAAGGTGAGACGTGGCAGTGGCTTGTTCCTTTCTCTCTCTGATCTTTCAGCATTTACCCTAATATCTGGTACCAGTTTTTTTTTTATTAATAAGACTGTTTAGCATTCAAACAACACTGAACAATAGTGAAACCATGCCTGCTACTGGAAACCTTGTCAACTATCCAGAGCTAATGATGTCACAGATCTTGGAGGAGAATCTATAACTTCCACTTCACTAAACTAGCACAATCCCTAATTGATTTATAAATATTTGTCCTTGTACCAACAGATGAGTGTAACCCTGACCCCTCATCGAAAAACAAATTCTTTAAAACAGACAATGATCATTGAAGAAAACCACAACCCATAAAAATGAAGAGTGTAAAGCCTAGTCCCAACTAATACATCTGCAACACAATCCCTGTAGGTAATGCCTAAGGCTCAGGTATTATCACCAAAGAGGGGACAGAAAGATGGCAAGATCCAGAGGAACTTGGGGTTTGTTGTGAGGCTGTGTCTCCCAGAAATGTCAAAAGTTACACCTGTTAAAGTCCCACCAACATTGCTGCTTAAACGCAGCATAAACAGGGACAAAAACAAGGGACCTGATACTTTGAATGCAGGAAAGCTCACAAGGCCTCAGCCCCACAAAAAGAACTGCAGAACTGCAGGCAACAAAGGAATGTTGAGAGAGAGAAATAGTCTCCTCCAAGGAAGAGTACACCGATTAGTATATAATACCAAATGGTAGGTTCTGGAAAAAATATATGCATACAAGTAACATTATATAGACTGAACAGGTTGGCAGGTTGTATCTATGTATTTAGGAATATGTATACACACACACACATACACACATGTATACTTTGAAACAGAGCATGGGAGTAGTACTTGGGAGGGTTTGAAGGGAGAAAATAGAAGAGGAAAATGACGTAATTATAATCTCAAAAAATCTTTAAAAAAGGTATTTAGCTTGTGTTGTAGTAAGTCACTAGTTTTGTGGCAACTTTTATAGCATAGGAAACAATACACTCTGTCAGGAATTAAACTATATTTCTTTATCACTGTGGTTTCCATTCTTACCAATTTAATTTTATTTTTCATATGTTAATTAGTCAAATTTCAGTTCTTATTTTGTTAAAAACCTCTCTTAGGCCATGTTGTGTTTGAAAGGACCAAACAGACACCATAGTAGACTGCTCAGTCTTCTCTCAGAGATCAGGCCTCAATTTCAGTTTCCTGAGACTGAGAAAGCAGTTCATGGAGGGCCATGAACAAAAGACAGTTAATCACTGATGCCCCTGCCAGAAGGGACAGGGAGATAGGACACACCAAGACTGGGCCACTGAGCCAGCCCCCACGGTCAGTATGTGCTAGACCAGCCCGCGTCCACATCAGCTCAAGAACAAAGTCTGGGACTTGTCCAGGCCTGCCCCAAAATGGATAGCTGTAACTCCCAACTAACCCTACCCAATTAAAAGTTACTAACATGATTGCCACTCGCATAACCCAATCCTGAGTCTGTTCTTACATAGTCTGTAGACCCCCAAACCTCCACCATTGCTTTATCCCTTATAAAAACCCTACCCCATTGCTACTGCGGGTCTTTCCTGCTCTGCTGCAGCATCAGACAGGTGGAGAGGCCTGAGTTAACTCCCAACAATAAAAAGACTCTTTGCTTTTGCATCAGATTTGGTCTCTTAGTGGTCTTTGGGGGACTCTGAGTACAACATTGTTGCCATCACAAAATACCTGAGTATAAAGACAAGAGTTTTATTTGACTTGCTTTTCCACTTGCTGAAAAGTCCAAACAGCAGAATTCTGTCATCTGTCAAAGGCTCCATTTCAACATGGTGGGTGGATCACATGATGAGAACACAGGCAAGAGAGGTCACTTGGTAAGTGAGGAAACAAAAAAGTGGGTAGATGTTGGCTTTAAACTCTCATAACAACCCAACCCTACAGGACCTAAATCATTCTTGGAGTTCTAGCTCCCATGAGATGGCCATTAATCTCTTCTACTGGTCATACCCCCAGTGCCTCATTACCACCTGTATAGATCCCTTTGTCCAATACCTGAATCAAATGATTTCTTTTATTTTTTAAATAATTTATTTAACTTTATTTTATGTGAGTTGGTGTGAGGGTGTCAGATGCCCTAGAACTGGAGTTACAGACAGTTGCAAGCTGCCATGTGGGTGCTGGGAATTGAACCCAGGTCCTCTGGAAGAGCAGCCAGTGCTCTTAAGTGCTGAGCCATCTCTCCAGCCCCTCAAATGATTTCTTAATCAAGTACTTTAGTCTAATGTGACTTTTGATGGAGACAAACCATAGTCAAACATTGAAGGAGAATTAAGTATTTCCAGTATTTCTAATTCTTTCATTGTGTAATCCCAGAAACCAGCATCTTCAGAAAGGTTTTCCATTACTCCACTCTTTCCCAAACTAGGAGGAGCTAAAGACTCTTGAGTTTCTATGTATTCCATGTGGTCTTTATGGATATTAGGCAAATAAATGGAACATGTCAGTCCACCTAGTCTACTAATAGGGAGAATTTTTTTTTTTTTCTGCACAGGAATGAAAAACCGAGTGAGAGGGCTGGGTGATTCTTACTTATCATGTCAGGGAGCTTCAGATTGGGTTAAAGAATTTTATTAATGTTGTGTAAGTTTGCTCTAACATTGAAACATACCATCCTACTGTGAAGCTTCTTAAGTAGGAAGGTAAACAACTCAAAATAGCTTCAGGAAGTCCCTGAAACTGAGCAGATTCACTAGGCCCCTCCTTCCAGAAGTAAGCAATAAAGACTGCTGAAAACTACTCTCAGACAAGCCAAGTTGCTAAGCGACTCTGAGACCAGACCAGCTGCCTGGAAGAGGAAGAAACCAGCTGAGCAGCATGGAAGAGGTTTAGACCAACCAAGTCACTTGGAAGGAACACTCTCCACTTGTTGAGCTGCCTAGCTTCCCAACTTTTTGTGAGCTGTTGCCCATGCTGGAGTGGGTTTTGGTGATACAACGTATCTGAGTCATTTCTGCTCCTGTAAGTGACTCTTCACTAATATTCCAGTAAATAACCCCAATAAAGCCCATGGCTCACCAAGTTGGACTTTGGTGGTCTCTGTCCTTTGGTCTGTCATGGGCTTCTTATCTGTGGTGAGCAGACATGTGGGTTGTGTCTCCCTAGGAAAAGTTTTGTCACACAACAATGAATACAGTGGATACTGTGCTGATAGGTACTTGGGATATTTACTGTAAGAAACACTAGTGCTCTGGGAAGATTTCCGGACCCTACTGATGTCATCTTATGTGATGACCCAAGTGAGCATTATTGCTAGGAAAAGGGCATTTTGTAAGTTAAAGGGTACCAGTTTTTAGTTCAGACAGTGACAGCTGATGATACACCCAGCTACAGAGTTGCCACATCTCATCCCCTGGACTCTCTATCAGACCCTCCCTGTTGCTTTCTACACATTTTTATATTTCAAGCCTTCTTCCTGAAATTAACATCAGATGTTTTGGGTGAATCATGTAATTTCAAGGAAGGCCATGCCCTTTTATTTTAACATGGAAAAGTGGGGGATGGGGGTGAGGGAAGGATTTTCCTGGGATAGTAATTGAGAAGAAATTCTCTAGAGAGGCAACCCTTTCTTCTACCAGGATTCTGTTTGATTGTGGGTAGTTGGCCTATGGCCTGAGTAGAATCATTTTGCCTTGTAGCGTGGAACCAAAGAAAGCTAAAAACAAACAATCAAACCATAAAATTTATGTACATGAATCGGCAATAACTCAGGCTGTTTCTTGTTCTTTAAATTATTGTGTTTTTTTGGGGTGGTACTAGACAAAGAATAAGGAACTAAAAGCGAGGTAAAAAGGGGGATGGACACAAGACTGAGTGGTTAAGAGCACTGACTGCTTGTCTGGGTTTGATTCCCAGCATCCACATGGCGGCTAAAAACCAACCACCTTTAACTCCAGTTCCAGGGAATCCAATGCCTTCTTCCAGCTTCTGTGGGACCAGGCATGCATATGGTATCCAGACATGTGCGGGCAAAACACCCATACAAATATAATAAAGAAAATAAACAAATCTGAAAAAAGAAATAAAAGCAAGCTACAAAGAAGGGATTGTTGGACTTGAAAAGACAAAGACACAAGAAAGTAAGGTCTTCTACAGAATGTCCCCCAGGATGAGTCTAAAGCTGGGTCTCCGTGAAGTCCTCAGGGTGTTCCTGGTTGTAACTTCCTGCATTCTGTTTTCCTCAAACTCCGATCTTTGTCCCAATCTCCAGTCTGTCCTGAGCATCTTCATGGAGTCTAAGGCAGACTTACTGGTGATATCTACCTCTCAGCCTTAAAATAAAGGCCTCTAAATGACTTTTACATTTTATTTATCTGCCAAAAGAATTCTCTAAAATACAGTTTTGGCTATGAAATAGCAAATCAGGAATGCATTTGGTACTGTAGGTCCCAGGAGATTGTGAAACACAAAGCTTGTGAACTATACTGTGCTCACTGGGCAAGTCTCTTAGATTGTTTAAGCCATCACTTCTCCATCAAAAAAACTTTCACGAGGTTGTTAATGAAGATCAGACAATATAATATGAAAGTGTATGAGTTTGGAAACAAAAATAAGCTTGAGTGCTCTGAGGGAAAGGCTAGAGGAATAAGAAGTCATTATTATTATTATTATTTTTTGTCTCTTAGTGGGTTTTACACATGTTGAAGAGAAAGACAAATCCTTCTGGAGAAAAATGAGAGGAAAGATTTTGGAAAACAAGAACAGATGAAAGAGATTTGGAAGCAACTGTGAGGCAGTGGACTCTGTATTTTCTTTAAAGGGTGAATACTTAGGATTGCCTGCTAGGTAATTAGCTTCTTCTCTGTCTCAATAAGAAAACTTCAATAAAATTTACTTATTGGCATGTTTGTGTTCTAGACTGAGAATGGGGGACATCATTTTGAGACCTCACTATTTGACCTTGAGAAACATTGTATGGGCTCCAGTCTCCCCTGTCTCCTCCGCTAAAGTAATGGGGACTTAGGTGATTTGTGGCTTGGGTGAGATAGTCCTATCTGGCTTTGGTGTATTGTTGAGAGACTGTGTAAACAGTGGCTGCTATTCAAAAAGTCACTGTCACCCTCAGATAATTATGACACACAGTGTGATTCTTGACTTTGCAATAGTCCTAAAACAGTCACTGTAGATATCACTATTCTTTTCTTTAACTTCAAGTTGTATTTAAAAATTTGAACCCAGACCCCAGAGCATGATGCATGCTAAGCATGTTCTGTCAAAATAATACTCCACCTCCCACACCCAGACACAATTATTTTTAGGTAGAAAAAAAGAGGAGAAAATTTTGCCTTATAAATTAAAAATACAGAACACCACTAATTAAAGATTCATACCTTTTCTTTCCTTGTTGGTACTAATTACTTTAAATCCTGCATTAATTAACCATCACTTTCTAAGAATAATCTCTTTTTTTTTTCAGTTTAGATTATTCATACTTCCTCTCCTTGGCATCAGGACACACTTTTCAGTTGAATTCAGAGTCTTTTCCTTTGAAATACGGTCCCGTTTTTTCATTGCAGTGTCTTTTTTACTATAGACCACAAGTGCCTATCTTCACAGTTGTGTGAAAATCCTTCCATGGCTAGAACCCTGTTTGCAATCTTCTTAGTTTCACCTAAGAAAGACATATCAGAGTTGGGAAGTTTACAGAGAAAATCATTCAAAAGAATTGGGCGTTGGAGGTGGTGAGGCCGTGGTCATGATTGACTCCATCTTATCCTGGGAAGTAGAGTAGGCCCTCCTACACCTCACAGGTGGTGGTGTTAAAATCAGCTTGAGTAGGAGATGCTCCTATCAAGGCTGGGTCTCCAGAGTCACCACACAACTTTCTGTCCTCTTCTGCCTGCATTCCCTCGGCCTCACATCCCTATGCTGCAGTCTGGCTCTCGAGACCCAGTTTTGATGTACCTACCTGTTCAGATCCCTTCTCTGGTATTATTAGCCTTTATTTCTTACTGGACTCTTGACTCAACCCATTTTACATCCTTTGAAGCTCATAGGAGATAATCTTTTTACCTATATAAGATTAGGTAGGTACTTAGCACCTCGAAGAAAGCAGAATTTGGATACAAAGGAAAATCTATTGCTTGAACGTGTACCTAAAAGTTGATGGGTTGGAAACTTAGTCTTCAATGAGAAATTGTTGAGGGTAGGCCTAATAAGAGATTGAGTATATGGTGTCGATCTGCCATCAGAATGGGTTAATGTCATTGTCAGAGAGTGAAATAATAAGATAACGGAAGTATTATAAACCTGAGTCTATTCCTTTTTCTCACATGATACTGCTCACTATACCAGGATTTGGTTCAAGGGGACTTGCCACATGTAAGCACCAATGGCTTTGGTCATCACCACTTTTATCCGCAGGAAAAATGTCTGTTGTTTACAGATTACCTACTCTCTGGTATTCTGTTGTGTCTATAGACACTAAGCTGGGCCAGAGGCCAACTTCACAACCTAGAGATGGAACATTTAATGGCTGTTTGGTCTTTCCATACCAAAGCAAGAATTCTTCTCATTCTTTTATAAAAGTTGTTAATTACCTCAAGATAGTTAAACCTGAAGCTAGAGGTCAAGATACCTTCAGATAGATTGAAGAAAGACCTGTAAATGTAACTCAAACACTTAAGTACTTTTCTGTGCTCTGTAAAGCATGTGACAGAAAGTTCTATGCTCTGGCCAAGTGTACCCTCACTGGAGCAGGATGCTTGTCCAGTTGGATCATAAGTCTCGTTCAACACAGTAATTATAGACATGAGGTTTGGGCTGAAAGGCAGAATGCTGGGTTTCCCATTTAGACTGAGTCACATTAAAAGTATTTTTATTAGCATCCCTAAAAACCACAGCATACCTTCAGATGGTATTAATTGCAAATGTATATAAGCTTTTAAAAACCCTCTACCACGGTTTCTAACATACTGGAGACTAAAAATAGTGGACTAATAGGTTAAATTGCTGCTAGGAGTTCACTTCCAAGATTTGAAAGATTTATGTAAGTTTCATTTGAAGCCCAGGATCTGGAGCAATTAAAAGACCAGCAGGGAAAGACTGAAGAGCATGACATCTATTTAGACCTGTGTTCTAGATGTCCTCTAGACGCATGCATTTCCTTCCCATCTCCCAAGAGACTTATGTGTGTGTGCTGTTGAGGTGATGTGGCTATTGTAATAAACACCATTAGTGTCTACTGTTTGTAGAAAGGGAAAACAGAACAGGTCCCCAGGTTTCGACTTCACACATGTGTAACACATTCTTCACACAGCTCCTGTGCGTGGGGATAGTTGGCTGTACTTCACCTTGGTCCAGAAGAAATTAAAACAACTTTGAAAGTCACATAAATTAGGACTCTTAGTAAAATAAGCAAGAAATGAGTGTGTGGGTGAAAAATAGAGGCAGGAATGATGTTTTAAAAATGCACATCATAGACCTATACACTCAGTGTGGGTGGAGATAAACTTGGCACTGGTTTTCTAGGAATCTGAACAGAAAGGGAAACATGGTTACAGTGCAGCAGAGAGAAACACAGTTGCTAAAATAACCAGTCAGAACAGTTTTAGAAAGAAAAGCAGTCAGAGACTTTCTGTAGTGTTACAATAAAGAGACTATATCTGGTTTAATAAGCAACATCTAGCAACACAGTGATCACTGAGGGCCGCAGCTAATTCTTACAGTGGACTTCAATGTAGTCATTATAATGGAGTACTCTGCTAAAGCAACGTCTAATCAAATGTTTGAAAGTGGTCCAATTATTGTCAGATCTGCAGAAGTCTAAGATTTTTACCATAAGCACAAGAAAGCACACATTTGCTCACGGATGCTGGCGTGAGGCACAAGATTCCTGGGTCAAAGGCAAAGGCCAGTGTGTTACTCATAGCAACAACAGTAGCTTGAATAGTGTTTTCATCACATCTTGGATTTCCACTCTCTACAGAGCAACACAAATAAATATAGGTGATCGCTGTATGTGGCGTGGATAATATTACAGAACAGGAACAAATCGGGAGACGACCATGTATTCTGTTTGCTCTAGATGGATGTTACATTTATGATAACATAGTTCTGTCTTCCAAGGCTGTTGCAGTGCCCTCTTTTGAGGAGACAGCCTAAAACATCGGGAATGAGCCATAAGAGCTGTAGAAACAGGAGGGGCCTCGGAGAACTGGCTTAGCAGCTGCATTCCAGGTTGTATTCAAGTGTTCTCTGCAGTAATCCAGGACTAACTCTTAGAGAATTCTCGGGAATCTGTGAGTTGTGTTTCCTTTGACACGTGCTTCCCATGTCCCTATTGCATTCTTCTAGACAGCGAAGACAGTGATAATCAAGAAACAGGTGATCTAGATTTTCTTAAAAACAACCGTAATCAGGACATTTGTGTGCTTTTCAAATAGTTCTTCCTAAAGATTCTTTTGTCTTTTCCTAAAGATTCATAATCTTTCACAAATATTAGTGACAACGAATTCAGTAGTCTATCATCCCACAAGAGCTTGGAGTTTGGCATTTCTACATTTTCAAGAAAGACACTGGGCCTTAAAAAGTCATCCAAATAGTGGAGATGGAGAAACCTATTGGAGTCGCACAAATAATCCCAAAGCCATGTCCACTGTGCCCAAGGTCAGGTTCAATTTTTCCTTGTGAATAGCCTAAAACCTTCCTATGATTATGTGACCAAAGCCCTAAGGCTTATTCATGTGAGGAAGGATGTGTTCATCCTGTTTGTGTTGGGACTCTGAAGACAGAATATTTTCTAGTCACTGGGAGCTGAAACGTCCTGTGTGTGAGGTCCATTTCTTCAAGCCACGCCCTGTCCCTGGCCTGAGCTCTCACACTGTCCGTATGTCTGTTGAATGCCTGTTTGTCCTACTGGCTATGGCGGTGCAACCATCTTTTCCTGACAAAATCTTAGAGGCCGGTCTCCATTTCTCCGGTGTCCATTTGGTTCCAAACTGCAAACAATGACTTCTAATGTGGACTGGGCTTCGTCTGCTGGCCAAGCTGAGTCTGATCCCTGAATTCCATTACCTAAGTCAGCATCACACATACTGTTTGGAAGAACGAGTCCCCTTTACAGTATTTCTGCTAGGTTTGTTTCCTTAGGAATCTCTCGTTTCCTTTGACGCTGGCCTCCCTGGCGTAGCCTGGCGGTTATGGGCTATAGACCGCAGAGCCCGCGGGGACCGCTGGGTGAGCGTGAATTTCAGGTTTGAGGGAGCTGCCTGTTCAAGCAGAAAATCAGAGCCGAGAAACATGTTAAATACCCCAGCCCCTTCTGAAGCCGGTGCCAGGACATTGCTATGGTGAGGGCTCAGGCTGTCAGCCACAAATGACCTCAACCTGTGCCTCCTGTCACTGTGTTTGGAGGATGCCACTGTCTCTTTAGGCTTCCTTCTTTCTCTTGGAAAGCCACCCCACCGCACTTCCTTTGATTGATGCCATCCTACATCCCTCAGGCTGATTTTGGTTTAGTCATAGCAACTCCTGAGATAAGCTATTTTCAAAGAATTGGAATGAACATATACACACTCAAAGCATTGAGTGAACCCGGCCGTCCCAGCTTGTGACTGAGGCGACGTGGTGTAGCAGAACAGGACACACCCAAGGACTTTCCAGATAAACACAGCCATTGTGACTCTTCTTCATTAAGGACTTGGCTGCTGTCATTTATGACTGTTCGGCAACCGCTATTGTATATATGCTTTCTGTGTGCCAGACACTACGGTACATACAAAGATGCTGCTAGCGAGTTGATAAAACTGGTACTGCGTGCCCGTCTATGTGTTCGTGTGTATGTGCACTTGTGCATGGATAGGTTTGTGTCTCTCCGGTTACTCTCACCCTTATTTTTTGAGACAAGATTTCACTGACTCTAGAACTCACCCATTCAGTGAGACTGACTGCCCCGTAAGCTCCAGGGCTCCTCCTGTCTGTCTCCCCGTTGCTGGGATTACAGTTGCGTGCTGTGGTATTCGGCTTTTGCTGTGGGTGGTAGGATCTGAACCGAGGGCCTTATGCTTGAGTAGCAGACACTCTACTGATGGAGCCATGTCCCAGCCCTCATCTGTATTTTAGAATTTAAAGCTTAAGAAGGTAGACTAGAAGGCTCTGGCTACATGGTCTGCTTAAATGCCAGCATAACTTACTTGTTCCGTGACACTGAGTCTTTTCCTTCACCTCTATCAAAAATGAGAGTGGTCTCAATGCCTTCATCATACATGCGTCTGAAGAATGAATGCCTTAGCAATGTGTAAACTGATTAGATCAAGGTCAATCATGGAGCAAGCCCTGGAATATAAATAGTGTTGACAACATAGCAAAGAAGTTTGTTCAAAGCGATTAAGGGGGAATCTTCCAAAGCTTGTATGAATTACTATTTAGTAGACTCTGTTTGGTTAGAACACCTTTTCTTTCCATACCTCAGCTTTTCTTACTGTGAATATGGAGATTGATAACACCATAGCTCCTGCCTTGCCACCATGCCAGAGGTTGTTGTGGAGGCTAGCTCAGTGTGGGGATAAGGTAGTGTACTACCTCTCTGTCTCCACATCCACACCTATGGAATATGTGCGTATACCTATATGCACACACAATGTGTGTGTTTCTATGTGTGTATGCTTGTGTACACAGTGTACAACTGTATAGCTTAGGACTCTCTTTTGAAGCTTCTCATGTTAGACCTGCAGAATAGTTCAAAGTATATTTTCATGAATTTACTCCCATTCAGAAGGGAAAAATTGGATTGGTTTCCTGGCTAATTAAAAAGTTTCCTCCTTAATAAAATTCCATTTTATATTTCAATGTTTTGATGGGTTTAAGTATGCCTTTTTATTCTTTAAACTAGTTCATCAAATGTTTCAAAGTGGCCTGGGTAGAAGTTCTTTCCTGAGCAGAGTGGTCATAACTGGTCATAATTTCAATTCTTGTATCAGAGGGAACAGAGGAGGCCGACAGTTACAACGCTGCAGAGGGAAATGTGATGATATGTTTTTGCTGTTGTGCCTACTTTGTTTTTTTTTTTTTGAGTGTGTGGGAAAGGGTGTGATGTCATCCTGTCTCCACCCCCTGTGAGTAAGCCCACAGCGGAGCTCAGTGCAGCCGCCCGCCCGCCTGCCTCTGTCAGTGGAGGACGGTCCACTTAAATGCAGTTCCAGGCTTGCAAGGCACCCAGGAGCTTCACTCCCCGTGTGAGCAGGCAAATGCAACATGCTCTCCAGCCTGGGGTGTCTGCTTCTCTGTGGAAGTATTGCCCTTGCCCTGGGAAATGCACAGAAATTGCCCAAAGGCAAGTAGCTGGCATCTTTTGTCTTTTAAAAGTACGATTGAGAGTTGCTTGTTTTTAACTGTTGATATGAAATATGATCTGCTTTACAATATGGGGGAACTGAATTATTCTGCAGAAAGCCAAAGGCCAGGTGCGTAAAGGGGGTGATTTCAATGCTGTTTTCTCTTGGACCCCTGTTATTAACTTTGTTGGCAGCTCCTCCTGACTCTAATGGAGCATGGTCACACGAGCTGGAGTTCAATCTACAGTGTTTGTCTATCAAATCGGCTTATAAAAACGACTGTTGTAATTTGTTAGAGTTATTGAGTGCTTTCAGCCTCGTCCGCAGAGACGGTTAGCTAAAGCTTTGGGAAAAGCTTGTTCTGAGAGATGGACTCTTTTGCGTAAGTCTCAAGCATACCTGTGGTGTAGGGGCTGAAGGAGTGTCAGACCCAAGTAAAATCCTGAGCTAGCAGGAGTCAGGGCTCTCCAGTGGCCTTTGGAAGAAGGTTTGATTTGCTGGACAGGACACTCCCCCTTCTCCTGCCTAAACTGCTTATTTTAGTGTTGGTATTTTGTTTACAAAAGGCATCAAAAGAGAAGTAATTTTTCTAAATTTAGACCCCACAAGCAATCTTTGAAACCAATGAACAGTAAATCAGGAGGCTCTCGCCTCGTCCCGTCTGTGAACATAAACGCTGAGTACACTTTTGCTTCTTTGCTGAGACACTTCAGGTCTGTGGAGGCTTTTTACGGCTGCAGACTGCTGTAGTCAGCAGGATTATGAAAACCAGGCTGGAATTTACCGTTTAGTTCTGGTGGGTAGAACTAGAGGTGACACACGGGCACAGACTCAATCAAAGTCGAGTCCAAAAGAAAAGCTGGGGGTCAGAGTGGCCGAAAGGCCGAAAGGCCACGTCTGTGTCCTCTCCCTGGAGCTTCAGCTTAGGATCACCTTGTCTCAAATGCAGGGTCCTTTCTTTTGGTTGGTAAAGTGAAACTTGAATCTAGAATGTGAAGGCGGAAGCATTTGGCTAGTTAGAGTCTCACATGAGGATGAGAGCTGCAATTAATGGTGAAGAAAACCTCTGTTTTGAGCAAATGATTATGCAAAGAAAAAGAAATCAAGCACTGCTCGATTTTTCTTCTACCATGAGTTTGGTTCCTTGATCATAATAAAGTGTGACTTAATCCATAATTAATTGTTTACATTGATGTAACTTTTAACAGCATTGCCATTTTAGAGGAGCCTGTGGGTTTTGTTTTGTTTTGTTTTTTTGTTACTGTTTTTAGTAACAAAAACTGTACTTAAGAAGAGCATGGAATTTAAGAGCTAGACATTAATGACCACTGAACACAGTCCATCCCAGATCTTTGCATTTAAAGGCCATAAAACACTTACAGGTGTTTTTATGTTACTCCATATTTACTGTGTAGGGGTGATAAACAAGTTTGGACACTACATAGTTACTTCCAAGTGCCTTAGTTTTCTGGTCACAGCACTTGCTAGAGACCTCTAGGTACAAGTCGCCTCTGCTTGTAATGATAAAGCGTACATATTTGTCAGTAACTGGGACAAAACTTTTGTCAAGTGTATTGCCCATCAGTGCGTTTGCATCCAGGTTTCTTTGGTAATGTTTTAACAATCTGTAGTTTTGGTTACTATCAATGAAACATTAAATTATAATGATTATAAAATAAAATGATAAATTCCTTTGTTTTAATTTTCTTAAAAGGTTTTGAGGCCATTTCTTTAAGCTGGTCACCTTTGTTAAAATGTGTTCTGGAATGTCCTACGATAGTTGTGTGGGGGGGGGCAGATGTTTTCCTTCAATAACTTTGGGAGCTTTTCATGCTTGTTTTTTCTTGTGTGTGTGGGGTGGTCCCCACAATTGTTGTTACCATCCTGGATGATCTAAACATTTCTCAAGAAAAAAAAAAAGTCTAGCCTTTTAACCCATTGTTTACCAAACGCATTTGAATGATAGTCCCCTTTCTAGTCAAAGAGCTATCTGTGACAGATCCCTTTTGAAAAGGTGCTGGGATAACTTATTTCTTACTGCCTTAGAGTTTAAGACCATCTGTACTTAAGAAGAGCATGGAATTTAAGAGCTAGACATTAATGACCACTGAACACAGTCCATCCCAGATCTTTGCATTTAAAGGCCAGCAAAAATGCATGCAGGTTTGACTAGCAGGGTTATATTAATAGGGGTCATACTTCACTTTTGCTTTGTGAGGGTGCTCAAGCAGGGGGAAAAATCTTTCTGTTCAGAAAAGCAAGGCATTTTCATAAGTTTAAAAAATAGATGTGTTTAACTAGACAAACTAGTCCATCTTTTTTTCTCATTTTATTGAAGACTGATTAAAAACTCCATCACAGGTCAATATTTGGAAAATACTGGCTTAATATAAATGAACATACCCACAACAGGGGAGAATTAGTAACTCCACATTAATGGTGGAGCCAGGACCAAATATTAACGTTGCTTCCTGCCAGGTAAACAGGACCTCTGACTTATTTTAGGAATCAGGTCTGCAGCGTACATGGGAATGCTACCTCTCCCTTGAATCATACCCTTCCTCATAAGATAGAGGAAAATAGACTACAACACCCTTAAAATTACCTTGCAGCATATCCCAAGAGCATAACATCATTTTATATATGTACTATAAATAAACATATACGTTTACTTGGTTATTTGTAAGAACTCACTTGTTATATGTCATATGACTGTTTACATATCTAGACACATATCTTATTCTAAAAATAAGTTGTTAGAAAAATTTGTTTTAAAAGTTTAAACTTAAAGACTATTAATAATGTATCCTTCCTTATCTTTATACGTTGATGACTATATGCTTTGGCAATTTGTTGATTTGGATCTCGCATCCAAACTCTAAGAGTTGTGTGCAATAGCAAGTGAGATGGAATGTTCCTGATGGAGAGGTGATAAGATTGGCAAGTGCTGTTCCATATGGTAACATTGGGGATGGCATCCACTGCCTTGTGTCCTGACCATCCTTGGCCCACAGGACAGACCCAAAATATGAATGTAATCACGTGACTGTGGGATGTGGAGTCCTGGGCACATGGCAGAGGTAGTGAGCAACTGGCTCTTTGCCTTGAGTTCTTACTCAAAAGAGTAGGAATCCTTGGCAAGATAGATGTACACAGATGGCTGGAGAGATGTTTCAGCAATTAAGAACACATCCTACTTTTGCAGAGGGACCTGAGTTCAGTTCCCAGCACCTATAGGGAGCTGTTCACAACTGCTATATAAAAGCCCATGGCCCCAGCTTTAGAGGATTCAAAGCCTTCTTTTGGCCCCCATGGGTACCGGCACACATACTCATATCCATAAATAGATTTTCTCTCTCTCTTTGTCAATTAAAAATAAAATCATCTTTTAAAAAGAGTGGACAGATGACTCACAATCATGAGAACTATTAACTGCTACCTATTATTCTTATAGGTAGTATTTTGTGAGTGAGTAATGTGGTAATTTAGTGTTGCATATTTTGGTGCAGGAACTCTAAGCCCTTGTATGAAGCAGGTATCTTATTACTTTCATTGTATAGAGTATGAGATTATGCCTCCGGGTGTTTAAGTCATTTGCTTCAAGTCATTTATCCAGAGAAGTGAAAGTCCCTAGCCTTAACTTCAGCATAGTATTAGCTCCCTGATCCCTCTAAAGATACACTGATTTGTTCTAGTGAAAAGCTGTGTGCCGTGTGCAGACCATGGAGACTGGGGAGACAAAGCATGGCGCTTGTCTTCAGGTAGCTGACTGGTTAGTGGTGGTGATTGGATGGAAGAGGTAATTCCAGTGCAGTGAGATCTTCCTCCTTTTGCACAAAGCCCCTGAGCTTTGAGGACAGCTCAAAGGACTCAAATCAGACCAGAGAACTCAAGCATTCTAAGGACACCAAGGATGGGGCTGAGAGATAGGAGTATTTGGGGCAAGGAAGAGTTTGGCTGGGAGGTGATGGTACCTTCTTTCATAGTCTCCTGTGAACTTGCCAGCTACTCAGCTTGGGGCTAGCTCTTACTTTCCACAAAGCCCTTCTGAATAAAAGAATGTGTCACTCAAAAACCTTGGTCCATCTCTCTAAAGGACAGGTGATATTTGTGAGGAAGTGGGAAGATGAGAAGGTTAACACCCACTGGGTAGAGGGCTTGTTTTGTTTTATTTTTTATTTTTATTTTTTGTTTTCTAGACAGAAGTCTCTCTGTGTAGCCCTAGCTCTCCTGGAACTTGCTTTGTAGACTAGGCTGGCCTACTCGGAGATCCTTCTGCCTCAGCCTCCAGAGTGCTGGGATTAAAGGTGTGCTGCCTCCGCTGGCAAAGGGCTGATTTAACTAGAATAATGTATTTGTGCATTTCTGGGACAGTAATAAAGAGTACATAGGAAGAAATGATTCAACTGAAAAAAGGCTGTAGAAGCACAGGAAATTTATGTTAGTAGTTTTTATAGTTTTAAATATTTATAGTTCTAGTTCTAATGATTTCTTGATGTGTTTGTTTATTCAAGTACTAATCATTGAAATCTAGGTAAGACTGAATGAGACCAACTGTGCTTTAAAAACTGTATATTAGGAAGGATCAAATAATCAAATATAGTTCAGTTGAGGCTAAGTTTAGAAACCAATGTTTTAAATGAAAATTTGTTGATGTTGAGTATATGTTCATTAGTTATACATTCAATAGACTGCTTTGTTGAGCTATGAGATACAAAATATTAAGGAATTTTGGCTGTTTTTCTTCAAGTTAATGAGCCACAAGCAAATGTTTGATAATACAGTTCATCAATGCTATAGCAAAGAAGATGAAATGTTTCTATAGGTTAGTGGTTGACAAAAGGTTTGTCTAGGGTAGTGGTTCCCAACCTTCCTAATGCTGTGACCCTTTAATACAGTTCTTCATGCTGTGGTGACCCAAAATTATTTCTGTACTTCATAACTGTAGTTTTGCTACTATTATGAATCACAATGTAAATATCTGATATGCAGGATATCTGATATGTGACCCCTGTGAAAGAGTCGTTTGACCCCCAAAGGGGTTGTGACCCCAGGTTGAGAACCGCTGGTCTAAGGCAAATGTGGGCCAGCTAATGACGGGAAAGCCACTGAGGTCACATGACCTACCCAGTTGGTTCTAGATGGGTCGCCAGCCTCCAAAAGAATTGTTTTTGTTTGTTCTCTGATTGGCACTGATGAATGCAGGTGCAAAAGAAAGAGATGAACTTGATAAATCTTAAAATAAAGGAAAAATTAAGAAGTAAGATAATTTGAGAGATTACTAGCATAGTAAAAACAAAATCTTGTCTTTTAACAAGCATAATAAACTAAAATAAGTAGCTTCAGCTACAAAAGGAAAGTGCTAAGTATAAAACGGAAAACAATGGTTTAAGTACATAGATTTTATTAAAATAACATTAAATATATAACTAATTTTTTATGTTACCTAGCATGATGATTAATGCCGTGTTTATATAATTGATCCTCTCACCTATGAAATATTTTATTACCTTCAGTAGTATATTATCTGCTGCTGTGTAAAAGTTTCCATGAAATAGGCAGCTCAGAAAAATGGTTTTATTGTTGCAAAGTTTCTGGCTTGCTGGGAATTCTCATTCAAGGTCTTACATGAGGCTGCAGTGAAGGTTCTAGAACGGGGTTTTCCCCAAAAGCTCGGCTGGGAAGGATCTAGTCTAAGATCATATGGTAGAAAAAACTCGGCCCACGGAGGGCCACTGGTGTGAGGGTCTCACTGGCTTTTGGACAGAATCACCTCAGCCCCTGGCTGTATTGGCCTTTCTTCTGTGGCCATGTACCTAGAACGGTCTGCAGTCAGAATGTAAATCACAACCTTACGTAGCATAATTACAGAGGTAAACGCCTGAAATGTTTGCCGTGTGCTTTTGGTTAGAAGCAGCTCAGAGGTTGGAAGTAGTTACATTCCCCCAGGTTAACTTAAAATGAACTCACCATAAACGCACAAAAGGCTGTTTGGTGTCCCGACATCATACAGTGAAACTGTGAACACAAAGAACTTGACTCCAGGGAACACTCTGGGTTGAGCATGAACACTCCAGCAGCTTCCCACAGAATTCAGCCACTAGTGACAGATGCGTCACAGGCCAGGTGCCAGTTAGTGTCCCTCTATGGCTGGAGGGAATTTGGAGCAATCCTGGAGAACTCACGGAAGTGTCTTAGAAAAGCCAATGTCTCCAACGTGAACCTTACTTCCTGTTTGAAAGAGTCCAGTCGATGCCTGGATTCCCTGGTCTACGTGGAGAGACACAGGAAGCATATTTTCCCCAAGGAAAGGCCTCTTTGTGGATGCCACGTTTCTCAAAGGGGAGAACATAAGAAACCATGACCTTCTTCTTTAAAGATGAACAAATATTAAGCAGTCTACATTTACAGACTTGCTACACAGTCCCTGTAACAGGTTTCTGAGGTGTTTGTGGAGTGGCTTGGAGAGGAAACATAGGAATTACCATAAGATTAAGTTACATTTGTGTCTGGCAGAAGAATATGGACCGTATTGCTGGATGTCATGAAGAGAACTTGGATAAACTAAAGGACCTTTGTTCAGAGCCCTTTTATGTTAATAAAACAATTAATAAAAGTTAATAAAACATGCTCTTGGCACACAAAGCAAAATCTAGATTGCACAAAGAAAACATTTTTAGCAAGATACTGGAGCACTTAATATCAGAAAGTATGATGTTTAATAGTAAGAGGTCTGTGGACAGTTGAATGCTAACACACTGTGTGTGACTTTTCTCACCCTTTGTGTTTCTTGTGCTGGAGTGATTCATAGAAGGGACATGGCAGGTAAGGGTGGCCCCTGTGTCCCAGACTAAAGAGTCCCATGGACAGAAAGAGAGTCAGGAATCGTTCCCTAGCTCTTCATGGTTGCTTGCGTTTCCCACCCAAACCCTTCCATTGTTAGACTGCTGACATGTTCTCCACGGTTTTCCCGTCTTATAAAACCCTGGCATGCATTCCTAGTGGTTGGTATGGCACTTTCATATGCTTGGCACTAAGCTCAGATTTGAGGTCCTCTCAGCACATAAACAATGAAGTCCACTAATGTTTGTCCTGTGGAATTCTAAAAATGGAGGTAAAAGACGAGACACATTCATAACAGCTTGTTATCATTTTCCTGTCAAGGAATATACATCTGAGGCCCACCCAGTAAAAAACCAGGGCAAACACACTTATTCCAAGCATCTTCTAGTTGGATTAGAAATTAATTGTAGGGGACTGAAGGGATGGCTCAGAGGTTAAGAGCACTGACTGTTCTTCCAGAGGTCCTGAGTTCAATTCCCAGCAACCACATGGTGGCTCACAACCATCTGTAATGAGATCCAGTGCCCTCTTCTGGCATGTAGGCAAACACGCAGGCAAAATACTGTATATAATAAATAAACTAATCTTAAAAAAAAGAAATTAATTGTAGAGAGAACTGAGACTTAATTCATGCTTTTGCTGTGCAACAGCAACCCCGGCTATCCATGAGAAAAACTGAACATTTTCAACTATATAGGTAAGACTGTGCCGTCTACCCAGTTACTGTTTAATTAGTGTGGCTTGAGAGGTTTTACAAATAATTCTCGGGTGCTTTGGACATGACCGAGGACTACTGACCTCTAGCTTTTGCAAGACTGCCCGTGTAAGAGATTGTTAAGTTAAAAGTTTCAGGTAAATTATTTTATTGGTTAAGTGTTAATTTCTATAGATTTAAAAGAGATTTTTCTTTGCTGTTTTATTTCAGGGTTTTATAACATTGTTTGGGAAAAAAAAGTTCCTACATCCTTATTAGCCATATAAGAAAACTTGAGGCAAACTGTTTTTTTTTCCTTAGTGTGAACACCTAGGTGTGACTCTACATTCATAAATCTCATGTGGTGCCTCGTCAACCTTATGGATAAAACACATGATTCTGTCAGAAAAATCTCAGAAGTCAGGGCAGCGAAGCTGTGATCGTGTTCTTTCTGATTGAACGAATAAATTTGTTTTTATCACCTAGTTAATACTCTACAAATCATATTAGGATTAAAAGTATGAGTAATACATTTCCTGTTTCAGGGACTTTGACACTGGTTCTGTTTAAAACCGTTCTGCTGGAGCAGCAGAGATGCTCGGCAGTGAAGAGTTTTCACTGATCTCGCAGCATGCTTCTTTTCTTTTCCTGCACCTACATGGTGCTTCTCAACTCCCAGAAACTCTTGCTTGAGGAGATCTGACACCCTCCTTTGGCCTCCACAGGCTCCTGTACACCATGTGGAATACTAAATTCACTCAGGTGCACGCACATACACACATGTGCACACGTGCGCACGCGCACACACACACACACACACATACGCAACTAAATTAGTAAATACATCTTTAAAAAACTTGGTCACAAAACTCATATATTCTTATAGGAAGCTGTTGCTAATCCTAATTTGTGGGTCCTCGTGTGTGCTCAAATGTGTGTGTGTGTGTGTGTGTGTGTGTGTGTGTGTGACTGGATTATGTGTGTGGTATCTGCACGTGTGTGCAGGGGCATGCAGAGCCCAGGGGAAGGTGTTGGGTGTCCCTTGAGACAGGTCTCTCATTGACCCTGGGATTAGAGTTCTGGCCAGCAGATCTCAGTCATCCTCCTGTCCCCGTTTCAACTGGGGTGACAGGTGCTTGTACTCCATAATTGTTTTATTTTCATTAAGTAATTGACATTTCTATGGTTAATCCATCCTTAGCTCTGACATGTAGGTGAAAATGACTTCTTGTAGTGTGTTAAGAAATGCAAAGTACCCCACGGACCCAATCAATGTAAAATATGGAGTGAAGCCAGTGTGCAGTGCACCTCCCCGAGTGTGCAGTGCACCTCCCCGAGTGGGCAGTGTACCTCCCCAGTGTGCAGTGCACTTCCCCAGTGTGCAGTGTACCTCCCCTGAGTGTGCAACGTACCTCCCTGAGTGTGCAGCGTACCTCCCCAGTGTGCAGCGCACTTCCCCGAGTGTGCAGCGCACCTCCCTGAGTGTGCAGCATACCTCCCCAAGTGTGCAGTGTGCCTCCCCAGTGTACAGCGCACCTCCCTGAGTGTGCAGTGTACTTCCCTTCTCATCAGGCCAGGTTACATGAGTTAGCTTGTCTTTTAGATTGAGGATGAATTCTCTACCCATAGAATGCCTTATGATCTCAGACATCTTGCACATGCATGTGTCTGGGTCCCACACACAGTGGCAGATCTCCCCTCACCAGGGGAAGGAATCCTGCTAGGACCCCAGAGCTTTGCTTCCAAAGAGCTGCCAGGGTGGTTTCCAATATCCTTTCCCCTTAAATATCAACCTTTGATTTTCCCGTTTTGTTAGCTGATAAGAGATTTTCCCGGTACTCCAGGCTCCTGCTGAGCCTCCACTGTACACGCAGCATGTGGGGCTGGGCGAGGCTTCACAGCCCTCCCTTCTCTGAGAGCGGCGGAGCCTGCCCTTTAAGGAGGGGTTTGGAATGGCTGCCAAAGTCTCGCTGGCAGAAACTCTGGAATTCAGTCCTGTTCCAAATAGGCTGTCAGTGGTGTAGGACGGTCTCCTTCCAGTTTCCTGGATGGAGTCAAGCCATTCCTAGCCAGATTGTTCAGGAGAAAGCATCAGATGGCCTGAACATCAACCCCTGCATTCCTCTCCCGGTTTGTCTTCCCCAGACAGGCTGGTGACTGTGTTGTCACTAAAGTCTTCCCTAAACACTCATATTTCCACTGGCCTTACAATACTGTGCGTGCTGCTCCACTGAGGTTTAATCTGTAGTCCATTATGAACTGGAAGGATAAATGTTGAAAAGTAACAATATAGGTTTGTGGGTAAACAAACAGAAGTAAATAGGAGCCTATGCAAGTTAATCAATCCTCTTTGAATGTCAGATTTTCTCCCCACCTCTGAAAAGAGAGCATAAAAATGTCAGTTACTTTGCTTTTGCAAGTAAATTACATTAGGTGACGTTAATGAAAGGTTTGATAGTTGCTTTCTGTATATGGTCTGCATGTGTGGAGGTGTTTATGGAGGGAGTGCTAGAAGCTGGTATCAGGTGGCTTCCCCATGTTTTTCCGCCTTATTTATTTGAGACAGGGTCTCTCAGTGAACCTGATCTCACTGATTAGCAAAGCTGGCTGGCCAGTGAGCCCCGGGGATCCATCTATTTCTACTTTCCCGCACTGGTATTACACACATGTGCCATCATGCCAGGCCTTTACATGGGTGCTGAGGATCTGAACTCAGGTTCTCATGCTTGTCCACAGCAAGCACTTTACCAACCGAGTCCTCTCCTCAGCCCCTGATAGTTACATTCCTTTCCCCCCTTTGAGACAGGGACTTACTATGTAGCCTTGGATGGTCTGGAACTCATTATGTAGACCAACCATGGAGCTCTGCCTGCCTCAGCCTCCTGAGTGCTGGCTGGGATTAAAGGTGTGTAAACTCCACCATGTAGGAGTTTGATAGTTTCATTCTTAAGTTCAGTATGAAAGTTTTTTTTTCATAGCTGTGACTGAAATCTTTAAGAAAACAACTTTAGAGGGTTTCAGAGGGTTTATTCCATGGTTGCTCTGCCCCATGCGCTTGAATAGAACATCGTGGTGGTAGAAGTATGCATATGATGTCAGTTCTTCACCTGATTGCCAAGAGGAAGCCCAGAGAGGGATACAAGGAAAGAGCCAGAGACAAGATGCCCCCTGGAGTCTACCTCCAGTAACTACAACCTCCAGCTAGTTCCCACCTTCTCAAATTTCTGGAACCTCTCAAAAATACCATTCCCGGCCAGGGACCAAGGCCTGAACACACGGGCCTGCCAGCCAGGGACATTTCATATTCAAAGTAGGTAAGAGCCTTGTATTCAAAGTAGGTAAGAGCCTTGAAACCAGGTACCTTTTGGAAAACTTCACTCCCACCTTGGCAGAGGGAGAGTAACACAAAGGCCATGGCTTAGATCCTTCTTGAAAAGATGCTGATAGAAAAAAAAATCACTGGGCCTGTGGTATAGCAGCCCCGGAGCCAAGATCTGGGGAGTGGACCCAAGGCTCTGCAGAGGCTTTGAACCTAACTTTAGCCATCAGCTTCCCACTGTTTCCCTCATCCATGGTCCTTGGTTAGTTTTTATTTGCTCGTTTGTTTTCTCTCCTGCACATATGCATGGGATATAAGCCAGCATGTTGCCTGGCTTTCCCCTGGGATGCCTGCTACAGCTTATCTGTCTGAGGTACATGGTTGACTTGGCCAGAGCCTGATGAGTTACCTCATGGAATTTCTTTTCTGCCCACCCCTTTTTTTTTTTTTCCTGTTCCTTTTTCCCCTAAACCTTTGGCCTCCATCCTGGCCTGGCCTCTTTCTTTTCCCTCCTTTCCCTCCTCATCCATTGCTACAAGAGTCCTCAGCGCCTTGTCCGGGGCCTCCACTCCAGCCAGGGTCTCTCCTCACAGCTGATTTTCCACCCGTGTGCAATGCACCAAAAGCCATTTCTTTGGAAGACAATGCACACTCTGTCTTGTTGGGGGGGGGAGGCTGTTTCTGTGTCACGCTAAGAGCCCCAATAGGTTGAAAATCCTGTTTCTTGCTCATTCATCTTAGCCTCAGTGAGCTTGCAAAAACAACACATTGACATTCTCTGTGTCTGTCAGACAGCGTAAACCATAACTGTATCTTTACTTCATAGTACATTCTTAAGTGATAGTGAATCTAGATTAAGACATGATGCTCTGTGAAGAAGGAACAGTATATAGACATTATTAGTGCCGATTTGTAAAGTTTTTACAAGGTTTTCTGCTTGTTCTGCTGTAGTTGTTGTAGTTTAATGTTTTGAAAAACTTACAGAGGACTGTTAACGTTTTCTAGTTGCTCGATGGATTACACCTCAAGTTCAAATATCATGTTTCTCTTTATTTGACTTGCAACACATTTCACAAAATGGTGTTTCTCTGTAGAGTGTCCCCAGGAAATGTGATCCTCGCATTGGCAGCCAGACCACAGTTGTAGGTATTTGATTGCATTTCAACATACCAGCTTCCCTTTGTGATCTCCATCTCTGGCTCACAGTTTTCTTGGCCTGCACTCAACAGGTACTCTCCAAATTTTCCTCTTCCTTTGATTACAATGCCGGGTCCTTCTCTTCCTTCCCACTTTTGCAACTTTGAGTGCTTGTCTCTGGAGGATTGCCCATCACGTCTGCCATAGTACCTTCATAGAGTTCATTGGCTGGAAGCTTTGTATTAGTTACTTTTCTTGTTGTTGAGACAAAGATACCTGATGGAAGTACTTAACTGAGGAAGGGCTGATTTTGTCTCCTGGTCCCAGAAGGTACAGTCCATCTTCAAGGAGAAAGTATGGGAGTGTTCCCTGACAATCTAGGATGTGGCTGAGTCTTCATGAATCTCAGTGGATCAGGCAACAGAGAGCTTGGACCTGAAATGGTGAAGGATATAGCCCTGAAGTCCAGCCCTCTAGTGAATCACCTCCTTCAGCCAGACCCTACTTTCCAAAGTTTGCACAGCCTTTTCAGTTAGGGCGATCAGATGGGGACTAAGTGTTCAGACACATGAGCCTGTGCAAGACATTTTATATTTGAACCACTTTTTTTTTCAATCCTTAACCCATATTAAGAACAAATACATTAAAAAAAACCCATATAGTCATCCCTTCATGTTCTACTTCTAAACCATCAACTAATGGTAAATCTGATATATTTGAAAGACAAAGTACATTTGTACTAGTTTCAGCTTTTTTATTGCCACTATTCCCTAGAGCATGCAGTATAATCACTATATGGCAACAGTTGCATGCCATTAGGTATTATAAGTAATACAGGGATGTTTTAAAGTTTACAGAATGATATGAATAGATGATATATAAATGCTACACTATTTTATATTAGGATTTGTGTGTCCATGAATTTTGACATCTGTAAAAGGTCCTAGAACCAGTCCCCTGTGGATACAAAGAGATAACTATGTAAATTGGTTTTCTTGATCCAGATGAGTGTGCAATTGCACATGTCAATCTCATGCTAGGCTAGTCTGGTTTTCCTTATGATAAAAATAAGAAAGTCCAACAAACATTAAAATTTTGACCAACATATTGAGTGTGCTTTAGAATTTTTCCTTTAGTCTTTCACTGAAGAGAGTGATTTAAAAACAAAACATTGTTTAAAGAATAGCAACATCAATTTAAGTATTGACACTGGTACTGAATTATCAGAATGACTAATGCATTAGTTACTTTTTCAGTGACAACATATTTGGCAAAATCAAAATAAGGAAGGAAAGGTTTGTTTTGGCTTATGGCTTGAAACACATTCCATCATGGCAAGGAAGAAATGGTGGCAAGGATAGGTTGAACTGTGGCAACAGGAACATGGGTTGCTGGTCCCATGGTGTCCATAGTCAGGAAGCAGAAAGAGCCAAATGCTGGTGCTCTGCTGGCTTCCACATTTCTCTTCAGTCTGGGACTCTAGTCCATGGAGCGATGCTAACCATCCTCAGGATGGGTCTTCACCTCTTACAGCTCCCTGGAAATGCCCTCACAGACATGCTTGCTAGGTGATTTTAAATTCTGTCAACTTGACAATAAAAATTAACCATCATAGATAATAAAAAGATCATGAGTCACTTAGAGAAGTAATACTATGTCATACTACAAGTTAGCCAACCCTTTTTTTTCACATATTTTGGGCAAGAAATCCATTTTTATAGCTTGTCACCATGTCAGTGCTTTTCTGAATGTTTTCAGGCGCCCCTCTTAACTATTTATGAAAAACATGCATTTAGTTGTATAATCCCCTAGCCTTGTCAGCTGAATTATATTATATAACATTTCTCAGTCAGGCACTCCGTGTCCACATCTGTTTTCACATATGTCAGAAAACCAAGACAAGTATTTACTGTGGTGTTTACCAAAGTCATCACACTCCATGGCTCAAGTGTCCTGTGCAAGGGCTTTGTGGTGTCCCAGAAACATTCGTTTTAAACATTCCTTTTCATAGCCACAAAAGAAACCACAGACATGAGCACTAAATAAACTTCCTGTAAATTATGAAATGATTTAGAAGGCATTAAAAGATAAACATGGGCAGAGCAGAGACATGTTAGGGATGTTCTCTCCAGGGACCTTCCTGTTTTGTGAGTGTCTCATTAAAAACAGAAACCAAACTTCCACCAAAACCAGCAAAAAATATTGACCTCAGTGTGAGCCTACTCTCCAGTTTTTCTCTTACCTACTTTTCATTAATAATATTTGTATCCTACAAGCCCTCAAGGCTTGCTTGTGGAAGATGATTAGATGCAGTAAAAGAACATTATAAGGGGCTAAAGGGGGAGCTTAGTGGTTAAGAGTATGTAGTAGTTTTGCAGAAGACTTGAGCTCACTTCCCAAGCCATATCAAATGGCTCACATTCACCCATAACTCTAGCCCCAGAGGACTCTGACACCTTTAGTCCTAGGCATCTGCACACATATGCATAGCCTACACATATAATTAAAAATAAAATAAATCTTTTTAATTAAAAAAACCTCTATGATTTGTATTATATGCAAATGCAACTGTTTAACCTGTTTCACCCAGTCAGGTCAAATATCCCTAACCCCAAATCCAAAATCCAAAATGCTCCCAAACCTAACGGTTTTATTCTACCAATATGGATGCCATAAGTGAAAAATTCTGCACCTAATTTCAAGTGATAGGTCCCAGTTAAAATGCAGGTGTACTAGAAGTATGGCATAAATGTCACCTGAAGCTTCAGTTTATAAGGTATATATGAAATGTATATGAAATTTATGTTAGACTTTGGTTCCCTCCTCAAGATGTCTCATTAAGTGTGTATAAATATTCCTCCAACCAAAAACAAATTCAATAAATTGAAAACACATTTTTGTCCCTAACATTTCAGATAAAGCATGCTCACAGTATGTTGAGGATAATTAACTCAATCCCATGTGCACAATAAAGCCTAAGGCATGACTACATCCAAACTCTTTGTAACGTGTAGCTAGAAGTTTCTTCAGTCCTGCCTGGGCTCTGTGACCCTGCAGTTCTGAAGCTGCTCAGACCAAAGTAAACACACAGAGGCTTGTATTAATTAAAACTGCTTGGTCATTAGCTTAGGCCTACCACTGACTAGCTCTTACACTTAAACCCATTTTTGTTAATCTATATGTTGCCACATGTTCTGTGGCTTTATCTATGTGCCATTACATGCTGCTCCGTGGACAGCAGGCTGGTGTCTACTGACTCAGTCGTCTTCTTCCCAGAATTCTTCTTGTCTGCTTATCGCGCCTATACTTCCTGCCTGGCTACTGGCCAATCAGCATTTTATTTATCAACCAATCAGAGCAACGCATTCACAGCAAACAGAACATCACACAGCAATGAAGTACATGTAACTGCTTCCATAAAGATGGGGTCTATAGATTAACTACATGTGACATCTTAAAGGTCTCAAGGAGGATCTGGTGTGGTCTCAGTTATACAGATAGTGCAAAGGTCACTAGGCTATTATTAACCACCTCCTCTCCAAGTCCTCTGGATGGAAAACAGGTTATACATCTCTCCTTTTGAAGAGGTAACCCTGTGTGTTTAACATTCCGGATTCTCCTTGTGTTTATCTGTGAGCTCATGTACTTCTGTTCTTCCTATACTAAGTGCCTATGGGTAGCTGGAATTAGCCATGTGCTGAGGGATAACACCAACCTTTAGCTATAATCAGGGTTAAACACTGGGGTACAAATTTGAAAGACAGTGGTTTCTGTGAACTTAGCTAACTTCATGTAGCTCTCTGGATTTGGAGAACCTGTACATCCTGCTGTTTTGTGATACCCTTCTATAGGAGTTCAGCTTGAGACATTGAGAATTCCTGGATCTTATATAAAAATTGCTGGCTGCATTTTTATTTGTAACAATTTTGCCACTGTTATCTGGAGTCCTAGGCAACTATTACTTAATGTAACTTTTACTTAATATAACCTTGTTTGGTGGTGAATAATGTTTCAAACTTGAACTAAAAGGTTCTGGTGACATCACGAACTATTACTGGAAGCCACTGTACTTGTGTATAGATGTTAGAGTTACTCTCTAATATTAGCAAATGTGTGTCAACTGCAGCCCAAACCCAAGGACACCCATTATAAAACATGGACCAGTTACTTCACTAGGTCAACAAAGAGAAATGAAGTTGTCAAATTAAAGATGAATTTAATACTTACATGTTTTCTGTCATTTTGACCTTCATAGATTGTTAGCTAATATTGGAATTTGCCTATTACATTTGTGTTTGAGAGTGAGCTGAAAGCATGGCATGTAGCTTAAAGTTTCTTTCCTTTGCTGAGGAGATCCATAAAATTCTTGAAACTGTGTGTACAGTGGTGAACTTGGGGCTCTGTACATTTTGTTATTGCTTCTCAAAAAGTCTAAAAAACCAATGCAAACTAAGAACTGATTTTTATGTGGAGTATTAGGATGGGTCCCTGACCTTAAAGAGTTCCACATTCAACAGTCAAGCATGGGTGGAGGAGGAGATTGTGGGTCTCACCCCTTGCTGTTAGCTATTTGCTACTGATAGATTCAGGGAGAGGGAGAGTCATTGCCTTCAGTTGTATAGTCAGTGGTGACCCCACTGGACATCAAAGGGTAGTTGCAATCCATTGCTCATACAGATGGCCCTGGTTAAGCTAAATAGATTACAAAACCAAACTGAAAGTCATTAATTTGGGTAGGGACTAGTGGGGAGGAGGTGGGTTGATAGGGATGAGAGTAATCAGAATGCATTATATTCATATATATATAAACATGTATATGAACATTCACACATATATCCTTACCTATGGGTAAAAGATATGTAGAAATAAATTTGGAGGAGAATATTTAGAACAATTACCTTTTCCAAGACGACAAAATACTAAGCATAACTGCTACTCAAGGAGTGAGTTGGAAAAATACACAAGTATCCCTCTTTTAAAATCCATAGAAAAAATATGATAGTTTAGAGAGGCTTAAAGACTGTATCTTCTGATGCTTTCATAAATGGTCTGTCCTGTATCCCAGAGGCCACATCAGGATGGGCCTGAGGCCAAGGGTGTGAATCTGCATTGGTTCTGCTAACATTTGAGAGAGTCAACCTGTGCCCAAGATAGCTTACAGAGAGCCAGATCTAGGATCCACCCTTTAGTTGATCTGTACCCCCTAATACCCTTTGAGGAACAAATATGTCTCCAAAGGATAGATGTGATTCAGGCCCATCTCTCATTTCCTTGACCTTAGCTTTGACTCCATGGTCAAGTTCATTCTCCATGTAATTTTATTTCCAGGATAGGTGCTGAAAATTTCTTAGCTCTTATAAAAGTCACTTTATAAACATAATACGAAGACTACAGATACAATAAAGAAAACCGAGGAGTTCAGGGGATAGCTCATTCAGTAATGTTCTTGCCTTCCAAGCATGAAGACTTGAGCTCAATCTTCATGACCCATGTAAAACAGATGACAATCAGGGTATGTGTTTGTAATCTTAGTGCTGGCGCAGTAGAGATAGGTGGATTCCTGGGTCTTCCTGACCAGTCAGCCTCGCCTACTTAATGAGCTCTAGGCCAGTGAGAAACCCTTCAAGCAAACCAAACCAGCTGAACAACCAGCAACGACAACAATAAAACACAAGGTGGATGGCTCCTGAGGAATGAGATTCTGACCTTTATATATGTGCGTGCTTACCCTTCCTCTCCACACGTGTATCCATACACACATAAACATGCACACACACTCATACACACACAGATGAAAATTAGACACTGTCTCAGTGCAGTTTATATCCTAGTAGAAGGCTGACAAAATATATAGGCTAATGCAATGCTATCAAACTACATCTGAAGAATAAATAAACTAAACTGGGTGCGAAGAAAAAAGGGGCATACTTTGTGTGGGAGAGTTGAAAAGCTTTGCCATTCTGTAATTTTTTAATGACATTTCCACAAAGACTTTGTTTTTAAAAAAGCTTCACCGAGAATATATATGAGCTAGTGAACAAAGTTTTCTGACTCTAAACTAGACTACATAGTAACTATGAATAGGATTTGGAAGACATAGGAAGCATGTCTGTCAATCAGGGCTCTCTCAGAACAGTGCATATGTCCTAATCCTCTACCCACAGCAGGCTTTGTTAATGAATGTCGTTATTGCTTAAGACATCTACAACTGATTCTTTCAAAAAGACTACTTCATAAAATGGTTACAAAGAAGTATCACATTCTTGGCAGTTAATAAGACCTTAACAAAGCAAAGACCTAGTTAATAAAGTTGAGTAGGCAGTTTCTATGCAAAACAAAATCTTAGTCTGGAGCCCAGGGTGTCTTTTACACAAATGTGTGTAGCATCCAGGGAATTTGAAGGCCTCATGTGGCCTTTGGCTTTTGCTCTGATTCAGGGTGTCTTGGATTTGACCTTCCCCAAGGGTCTTATCAGAGTTGCCAAGGAAGGGCTGTGTTAGTAGTGAAAACAGCTCATTTCCTATCGCTCCTTTATCCACTTTCAATAAACAGACTTAATTAAGCAAGCAAAATAGTCAGGCTTTGAAACAGACTCTGTGAAGAATGCCCTGGACAAAGAAAACAGTTGGATAGAGCAAAGGCTTTGAGTCCTATCTCAAAGCTCCGTCCCCCTAGGCAGGTACCACTAGAAAAATTGTAACTGTGATGAGGCCAACTGTTGTATAATCCTTTTCTGTCCCCTTCATTCCAGCAGGCTTATCTTTTTGAAGGCTGCTAGATCCTCCTCTGTCTCCAACCCTTCCCCTGTAATGTCTCCTAAATCTTGGAGCTTTAACTTTGATTGTGTTATCTAAAGTCGAATTTCCTATAACAAAATAGGAAAGGCCTTCAAATGATAGAAACTTTGTATTTACATTTATATGTAAACACTTCAGCTTTTTCAATATCCTTATTTTTTCCAAGACAAGGTAAGTATAACAGCGTTTTAAATGAAATTTCTACATAGTGATACTATTACATGGAATTCTTAAGTAATCTTCAGATTAGAAGATTAAAAATGACTAACATCTTACGTAACAGGTGAATGTCTTTGCCTAGCCTGTGTCTAAATGACTTACCTGTGGTGTTCTAGCAAGCCAAGCTCCCCAAGAGCACCTTGGTCAGATTGGGCTATTCAAACTAGGGCTGTCATCCCATGCTGCACTCTGCAGCTAAACATTCTTCAGTTGGGTGTTTCTCTCAGGGAAGTAGTGAATGCTCAGGTTGCTCATTATTGTGAAAAATAAATGAAAAATGTGACTTACTTCTTCCAAACATTACACAAATGGTTAAAGGTGTCTTGTTTCCTATTTGTCTGCCTGACTGCTTCTTCCAATCTGAACACATTCTTAGCTTGTCGCAGTTAATCAAGATGTAAAACACTTGTATGCCCCCAGAGTATTCCATTGTGTGCTGTGGTCAGTAATTATTCTACACCAAGCCCCTTAGGAAGCACTGCTCTTCCAGAAATATGTAGTAAGTAGCCCTTTTAATCTATATTTTCCTTCTTAGTAGAACTTTTTTTTTTTTCTTAGTAGAACTTTTAATATGCTCATGTAGTCATAGGCTTTTTTAGTTGAGTAGAGTTTCCTTACATATCTGTAGCACAGTGTGCTTACCTCACCCATGATGGATAGATATTTGGGATGTTTCTTGCTTTAAGCAAAAATCAATAAAAGGTCTCTAAATATTTGCTTGTGAGTGTGTGTGCCAAGAAATATTTTCATTTTTCTTGGCTAAATAACAATGGTAGGGAGTGTTTTTTTTGTCATGTATTAAGTAAATGTTCAACCTTAAAGGACATGCCATACTTCCCCCAAGTGGCTGTAGCAGTTTTTAAATAGAAAAAGAAGAAATCTCAATTGAGAAAATGCCTCTAAGAAACCTGGCCGTAGAGCATTTTCTTAATTAGTGACTGATGGGGGAGGGCCCAGCCCATTATGGGTGGGACCATCCCTGGGCTGGCTTGTGGTCCCGGGTTCTATACAAAACGCAGGCTGAGCAAGCCAGGAGAAGAAAGCCAGTAAACAGTACTCCTCTGTGGCCGTTCCTGGCTCCATATTCCTGCCATGTTTGAGTTCCTGCCCTGACTTCCCTCAGCAATGGACTGTTACCTGGAAGTGTAAGCTGAAATAAACCCTTTCCTGTTGTATGATATTTTGTTTGTGTTCTGACAAAGCTTGCCTGGAGATCAGAGGGCAGAGCTAGTCACTAGTTAACCACAGAGGACAGGCAGTGATGGCTCATGGCTTTAATTCCAGCCTTTGGGAGGAGGAAGCAGGAAGATCAGGAGTTCAAGGCCACCCTGGACTACAGAGATTGAACCAGTCTAAAAGAGAAACAGCTGGGTGGTGGTGGCTCACACCTTTGATCCCCGCACTTGGGATCTTATGCCTTTGATCCTGGCACTAGGGAGGTGGAGACAGGAATATAAGGCAGGTAGAGACAGTATCTGCCCAATTTGACAGAGTTAAGTCTCTAATGGCTTGCTGCTCTGCTTCTCTGATCTTTCAACTTTCACCCTAATATCTGACTCTAGGTTTTTATTGTTAAGACTAATTAGGATCTCTATTCACTTTCCTTTCCTCCCATCAAAACAACAACAACAAAACAAAAAACAAAAAAGAAGGGAATCCGTGGCTGTTATGTAGAACTGAATTGTATTGCAAAATAAAATAAAAAAAAGAAGAAAAGTATAAAGAGTCTAGTTGTTCTAGACATTTTCCAGAAATTTATAGTGTCAACATTTTCATTTTTATTCTTTTATTTGTTTTTTTAATCTTGTAATAGGAAAGAATCACATTAGTTTTTAATCTATACCTCTGTTGCTTAGAGAGTTGCTACCCATTTATTAAGCATCTTTTTTTAAACATAAAGACACTTGGTTTAGAAGGTAAATGTCAAGTTAAGTTGCTGAAACCCACATTGATTTCTTATCAGATGAGATGAAATATGGAGACTGACTGTATTTGCTGGCAGGAGGCAACTTCAGTGAAGTTATGTCTTATCTCTTTTGCTTGTAGCTTGTATTCATGCATCATCATGACCCAGACTTCCACAACATGAATGCAGTGGTCTTATAGCTTTTTCTTTTTTGGTTTCAAGATTCAATTTACGCCTGTATTATTTTCTTTTTTAAAAATTCATTCATTTATTTATTTATTTATTTATTTACTTTACATCCTGGCCTCAGTTTCCCCTTTCTCCTCTCCTCCCAGCCCTTCCCTCCATCCTCCCTTCTGTTCCCACCCTCCAATCCACTCCTCTGTTTCCGTTTAGGAAAGGGCCGGTCTCCCATGAATATTAACAAAACACGGCATAACAAGTTGCAGAAAGACTAAGCATCTCCCCCAGTATTGAGGCTGGGCAAGGTGACCAGTATGAGGAGTAGGGTCCTAAAGGCCTGTAAAAGAGTTGGAGACAGACCCAGTTCCCCTTGTTAGGAGCCCCAAAAGAGGACCAAGCTACACAACTGTAACATATGTGCAGAGTGCCTAGGTCAGTCCCATGCAGGTTGATTGTGAACCCAGGTTAGTTGACTTTGTGGGTTTTCTTGTGGTGTCCTTGACCCCTCTGGCTCCTACAATCCTTTCTCCCCCTCTTCTGCAGGATTCCCCAAGCTCTGCCTAGTGTTTGGCTGTGGGTCTGCATCTATTTCCATCAGTTTCTGGATGATGCGTCTGTGATAATAATTGGGCTAGGCACCAATCTGGTCACAGGAGATGTAGGCCTGCCTGCTTTAAACACTTTGAAAGATAATGCTTAATTAATGACAATAATGTTAGTTAAATACAGACAACCTATATTATACAGAAAAGTGAGCCTTCTCCATGTCCATAGTGTGACTGGAAAAGGAGGCAGGAGGCAAAGTGATCACTGGACTTGGGAAAGGACACCTCTGTGGTGGTATTCTCCCCCCTCCCCCCTAGCTGGGTGTGTGACCCTATAGCAATTTATGTATGCATCTTGGTCTTGTGAATTGTGGAACATAATTCTGTTGGTCCTCATTTTAGGGAGTAGTTATGGTCTACAAAGTTGCTGTAAAACCAACTTGTTGAATATTGAACCCTTCTTTCTAGGTGAAACAGCTTCCTATCAGCCTCTGGTAGTATTTTCATCAGTAGACTAGTGTACAATCCAGCTTTATAAGTATTTCTCTTCAAAGACACCTTACTGAGTATACGTTGTTGCTTCATTAATGTTATATTTTTGGCTGATAGATTGTTGCTCGTGCCCAAAGTTTATCTAACTTCACTTTGTTTTATCAGTGGAGATAGTAGACAGCCCAACAGTACTATACTCATCGATCATTTAAAACCACAACAAAGGCAAACAAATTGAGGCAGTATGGCCCTAAGCTCATAATAAAGATACTTGCTTACAGTATAAGGGTTGAAGCAAAGAGGCAGAGCCTTGCCTCATTCAGCATCAGCTGGGGAGAGGAGCACTGAATGGCTCCAATCTTTCACTGATTTGTCCCTTCCACAGAGAACTGTGAAAGTACATTCAGTACATATTTGGATGTTACACATTCATTTTAGAAAGTAGAAACCTTCACAAACATTTAATCTGCTAGTAGTGAGGATTCACTCTATCTGCCACATCTGTCTACAGGGTGGGTCATGCATGTTAGCAATGCCAAATTTACGAGATGATTCTGGTATTATATAGCATGAACACCTTTTTCTATTTAAGAGCTGAGACATCTGACCACTCATTAAGAGAGAAAGAAATTTCAGTATTTAATATTGAACCTCTAGGACCCTAAGCATATGAGGGAAAAGAGAAAGCCTAATAGAAGTGTTTGTTTTTTTTTAAATGTGCGTTAACATAATGATAGCATCAAGATAAAGAACCTTGACTTGGGAAAAGAATAACTCTTTGTTTGATTCTTTAATGTGGTTCAGGGCTTGTTAGAACACAGTTGTTTTGTGCACATTTGTAGATTACTGTAGGGCCATTTGTAACCAGGTGGTTATCTATCATTTCTCTTCTTGACTTAGAGAGTACTTTTAGATCTTAAAAGTGCTTGATAAATATTTGCAGTCACTGGCTTATTTGTAGACTTCTTTCAGCCAAGATAGAGTTTGTTTATATATAAACATATATATTTGTTTATATATAAATATAGTATTTGTATATATATATATATATATATATATATATATATATATATATATATATATATATATATATTTGCTTCTGCTTCTCAGTTTCAAGGAACTTTCACCTCCTTATCACTTTACTTTTCATAGCGCAAGTTTTATTTTTCAGCTACAATGTGGGTGTTTTAATGACAATGGCCTTAGACTTAGGGAAATTCTCCATACATCAGCTCATTGTGCTATGAGATAAAGTTATCAGGAGATAGAAATGTTCTTGTGGGACTCAGGCTAAGGAGGGAGGGATGGCATTCCATTCCTAGTTGCCCTCCTTCCTACCTCTTTTTGGGAGGCACACCCTTCTCAGCCCACATTTCTGTGATATTTTCTGCTGAGAAAGTGCATGTTGATTTAACTGACAAGGACTCTCACCTCTCCTTTCTGTTTAAATTTCCATTCCCAGTTTTAGTTTTGATGACCTTGTTTCTAATCTTTTTTTTTAAACCACGTGGTTTTGTTAGGACAAAGAGAAATGGATAGCTTGATAAGCAAACGAGACATCCATCAACACTTACTCAATTCCAAAGACTGAACTGTACTTGCCAGTTTCTGTCTTATCTGAGGCATAGAGAGAGAAGAACCGGAGTGGATGATGGGTAGAAAATTGGAAGCATATTTTGCTTTCTGGAGGACCTGTACCTCAGTGTCCTTCCCTTGTAGAGCCGAGGCCCCGAGTACCCGAATACTCCTGCTGCCCCTCAGCACTGCCTTTTGCCACAGTACTGTGGCAGCTCCAGACTGTCCATTGCCACACTCCATCCGAATGCCCCAGGTCACTAACCCCCCCCCCCCCCCCCCGTGGCCTGTTCACATATACCAACTGTGCACAATAATGGGGTCCATGTGATAGCCCAATATATTCTCAGCCATAATATGGGTTAATACATGTTAAAAGCTTATGCCTCATTCCCTGGAACAAGTGTCTTCCCTCTGAAGAATCTTTGTGTGGATAAAACATTAACCCCAGTGAACCCGATTTGTCTTCTCTAAGGGGTGATGTCAAACAGCAGGGACACCCAAGAGGGCAGGTTTGCTAACACACAAGAACCGTCTTTATGCCTCTTAAGTCACATCAAGTAAGCGGACACTCTACACATCAGTTGGGTGCTGGGAAAGACATTCAACAACATCTTCACTACAGAAAGTCCCGAAAGACATAAATGTTTGCTTACATGTGGGAGGGAGGTTGTTGTGTGTTGAATCTAGAAAATGGTATTAGCAATCGCCCAAGCTGCCCGAAACCATTATTATTACCAAGAAAGCAGCTTAAAGTTCTCTTTGCTATAGCACGTTTTAAATTAGGATTTAAATAGAAAACTCTTGGCGTGGAATATGTGACCAGAACCCCGTGAGTGGCATCTCCCAATCTTCTCACTGAGATACTGAGATGAGGTAACAGGTACCTACCGACAGGGGGGGCTCGCAGCTCTCCCCATCTCCTCTCTTTAACCCTTGAGGTTTCCATTCCCCCCCCCCCACTCTCTAGGAGAGGGAGAACAAGTCCTGACTATCCAGCAGAAACTTGCAGCTCAAAAGCAAGCGCCTTTCCTCACTACCTGTGCTGAAGAGAGTTAACAAGCCTGAGGCTGTGGCTCCCAGATGTAGGGAGAGTCTGGGAACTTCCCTGAGTAGGTGAGAAGAAGATGTATATTTAAGAGAAGTCACCAGTTTTGAAGTTCTTTGGTTCTGAATAACTGAAAATGGTTCAATCCCAAATGTGGGTTCATACATTTCTACATGTCATTTGCTGTGTCTATTTTATGAACTTCATCAGGCTTTTTTTTTTTTTTTTTTTTTTGTGTGTGTGTGTGTGTGTGTGTTTTGGAAGGGAGAATGGCTTTTCCCCCAGGTGTCCAACCTGGCCTCAAATTCTCATAGGCGCAAAACCCAAGACATTTTGAAGGCAAAGTGATACTCCTGATTTTATCAGTGAGCACTGTTACAGGTCAGAAGCGTAATCCCTGCCTCAAACAAAAGGTCAGTGGTGCATTCATAAATACTTGTGCCTTAGGTAGTCCAGACCCCACAGGAGAGTGGGGATGGATAATGTCCTGTCCTTATCATTGTACAGATATAGCTGCTCATGCATACAGTTGGTCGTCTAATCATGTAGAATGGAATTTGGGCTACAGCCAGACTTTAAAGGCATGGCCAGGATTAGTTTGATCTGTACATATGAAAATACCCCCACAGGAGAATTCTCTTGGAAGCAACATTGTAAATCCTTGTGTAACATAAAAGTGTGCAAACAAGGGCCACTTAATAATGGTTTCCTTTGAGAAAGCTTACAGGGCAGGGTTTTGTTTTGTTTTGTTTTGTTTCTTAGGTTAACTTCACATGAGTGGGAATGAGGTAGAGAAATACACACTCATCCTCAACTAAATCTTAACACCCCACCCCAGCCTTCTCTTTGCTGAGTTTCCTGGGGATTTCCTCTCCTCCAAATCTTGAAAGATGATTTACAAGAATGGGTTAACACCCTCAGATGTGGGCTCTTCCTACTCCACCCTGACTAGTTTCCAGAAAAGTCCATTTCTTCTCACAAAAAAAAGGCATGGTTTTATTTTCTGTTGGTAACACAGGTCTGCCTTTCCATCTGCTCTGAGCTTTGCTCTGAGATTTGGAGGTCCTGGGGGGTTTCCTTCTCTGTCTTTCAAATGCACACTTTTGGAACAAGATGCTGTTCTGAGCAGAGAAGCTAATATTTATGATTAATGGGGGATATTTTCAAGTTTATAATGAAATCCAGAGTCAAGCACTTGCTGCAGGCCATGTGTATCCTGCAAACCTATCTCTCCAGCACTTGGTTCTTGCTTTCTCTGCATGGGGCGGTGGGGTGACTTGTATGGGGTTGGGTCCATGGACAGGATCCCAGGGCTCTGATTTTGGTAATGCCGCTGTTTAGTTACAGAGCCCCACATAAGTCACCTCACCTCATTTGGCTTCAGTTTTCTCAGCTTAAACGCAGATCTTGTGCTGGACTCTTTGAACTCTATCTCTAAAATGCAGGGTGGCGAACTGGATCACTTCGGGCATAGCTTTGGCTCGTTGGAGGCTGTGTGTGTGTGGACGTCTTGGCTTTGGTTCAGGTCTGTGACATTTTTCCCTTCATGACTTGTATCACTTACATCATGCTGTGCCTCCCTGCCCTTTGTATCATGCAACCCAGTCAGTGAGGCACTCCTGACCCCGCTGGAACTAGACCTTTGAAGAAAGTCATCAAGTCCCACAGGATCCATGTTTGTAGGACACACTTGTTTTTTCAAGGCAGTCTGAACTGTTTGGGTTCAACAGGATCTCTGAAGTGGATATATAGGATTCATTTGTTCTTATCATATGATGACTCCAGGCTCCAAAGCTATATATTATACTAATAGAAGGTTGGAAGGCTAGGTCACATTATGACCATATTATTTTGTCTTTTTGAACTTTTCAAGCTGCTTATGGTAGTCTAGCCCTAAAGTTAGAAACTTCTAGATCTCATTCATTTTAGTGATTATTTTTTATTTCGTTTGTTTGGGGCAAAGTCTCACTTTGTAGTGTAGGCTAGACTTGAATTCATTATTTAGCCTACTGGGGCTGGCCTTGAACTTAAAAAACCTTCTACCTCCATCTTCTAAATTCTGTGACTCTTGGTGTGTACCACCATGCTTAGCCTTCATTTTGGCCAATTTTTTAAAAAAAACTGTATGGTTACCAACTTAAATAGATTCTCATATGAATACATATTTTTATGAAGACTAGCGTGAATTTAGTAAAACTATGAGCCAATTGTAGAAAAAAAATTTCCCTCTTGTATAATATTATTAAGAGACTTCTATTCCTAGATTAACTGAGTAAAATTTGAATGGCAAGTGAGTTATAAACATACTTACTGAACTCAGAGGGTCAAGAGACATTAATAAATCACTATAAAATTGGAATTGTTTTTACAGCCTATTCATATATAGATCTTTCTTCACAATGCTGGTTCTTAAAAAGGCTGAGAGGCCAAACATATTCAAGAAGGACCATTAATCTAAAATATTTTATTTAGCAACACCTTACTACAACAGAAACTGGACTGAACCCTTAGAGCTGATGGGATCCAAATGGTATTTACCTTTACTTGTCGAAGTTCAGAGCCCAGAGCTGGAGAGAGCATTTGGTTCCAGCTGGTCCTTTCCAGAATGAGAAAGATGAAGAGAAAGAACATGAAGCTAGTTCTCTATGGTCACATTACTAACCAAGAACAATACTGGGGACAGGGTTGGGGACATGGCTTAGTAGTTAAGAGCACTGGCTGCTCTTCCAGAAGACCTGGGTTTGAGTTCCAGCACCCATACTGGCAGCTCATAACTATCTGGAACTCCAGTCCCGAGTGATATGAAGCCCTCCTCTGGCTTCTGTGGATACCAGGCATGCACATGATGAACAGACATGCATGCAGGCAAAATACCCATACATATAAAGTAAGATAAAAATAATTTTAAAAAATTAAAGCAAACAACACCTCTATCTGACTATTGTTATTTTATAAAAAGCCTCATAGAGTCTTAAAATCCATGAAACATGGGAGTTCTTTAATGTAAAATCCTTTGCTCATCATGGTGGAAGGTGGAGAGATACAGAATACTTTCTCAGACCCAGAGACATTATATAAATACAAAGCCACTACCTACGCATTACTTCTAAAATACTGCCTCATGCCTTAAAAATATAAGAAACATTTTCAGATCACTCTTTTTCATGGGAGATGATGGAGGTACATAAAATCTCATAAAATCCCATCTGTGATATGGTTTCAAAGGTTTAAGTTAGGAAGCTGAGTTTTACTAATCTTCGCAGCTTCTCAATGTGACATCCCCGTATGATGTTGTCTATTTGGCTTTTAAATATCTGGTAGCAAGATTTTTCTGTGAAAGACCTGTCTGTAAACAACAGAGTTGGCTTTTAGAGAGCAGATGGTATGTGTCGTTCTCAACTCGGCCATTTTTTCACTTAAGCAGGTGGTGGACTGGATTTGGCCACTGGCCATAGTTTGCCCTTTATAGCATGAAGCTAAGAGATAATATTGCTTCACCGGCTTCGCTTCAGCAGAGAGAAACTGGCAGTGCTAAGCTGGTGGATAAAGGTCTTACCTAGTCTTCTAACTAATCAAATTCAAGAGAGACTGGGCTTATTGATAACAGATCTCTTGTCTGCACTCATACTCCACACATGAAGTCATGGTCCTCTATTTTCAACACAACAGCTATGCACTATGGAAACAATGTTGTGAATCCAATGTTGGGTACCAGCAACATTTTTAAGAGTAGGATGTCCATCTTGCTTTCATGGGTCTCTCCTGGGATTAAATTAGAAGAAAAACTAAGCTAGTCACAGAACTGGACCTGATCCCCAGACTTTGCTTAGGCCCATTTTTGTCCTATTGTGAAATCTTCCCTTAATCTAGGGATGTGGTAGGTGCATGCATTCCTGCATTTTAGATGCCTCTACAATAATGGTAACTCTTGATGTTTGTAAAAAAATATATATATTAAATTGAATATGCTGAGGACAAATACGTTTTTTAATTCTAGCTATGTTGGCAAAAACATGACATGTTGGCAAAAACATGGAATAATCTAGGCCTCTGTTGAGCTCGTCAGTTATGATTCTCAAGGCATTTCCACTCCTAACACTCCTCCAGAGCACCCGTAGTAATGCCTGGGACACAGGAGTTTCTCAAAAGACTTTAAAAATAATTGCTGTATAAACCCAATCTTTTCCCCACTCAAACCCCATCTTCTGATAGAAAATGAAATGCTTCCTCTGTTGAGAATGAAGGCATTCCAGGTGCTCACTGTATGAATGCTTTGCTTTGGCTCAGCAATAACTAGCCATTTTGACGAGCAATCACTCAAATTGTGGCACTGAGTGTTTATTTCAGCAAATCTTGTTGAAAGATATTAGTGGTGATGATTTGTAGAGCTCAGAGTTTTGAGACAACCATAGGATTTCTAATTTTTCTTTGGCCTTGAAGTAGATAGAATTGAGGGCAAAAGAGATTGGAGATGACTTAGAGTCATAGGCCTCTAAGGCAGATTTAACTTGCACCCACGACTAGGCTAGTTTAGGTGTTTATAGGTTGGCTTTATACTTTTACTTAGGGGTTGGCTTGTGGAAGGAGAGTTAGACATGGTAAGGAAATTGCAAATAATACCCCCAAATTATCTCTGATTTCTGACCTTGAACTTCTAAGAGCTTAGATAATATGAGTGATTTCCTTTACTGACATGAAAAACTTAGCACGAGATTAAAACTTGATTATTTATCAGTCCTTATTTTTTTTTAATTTTTATTTTGCAATACAATTCAATTCTACATATCAGCCACGGATTCCCTTGTTCTCCCCCCTCCCGCCCCCCTCACCTTCCCCCCCACCCAGCCCGCCCCCCATTCCCATCTCCTCCAGGGCAAAGCCTTCCCCACAGACTGAGATCAACCTGGTAGACTCAATCCAGGTAGGTCCAGTCCCCTCCTCCCAGGCCGAGCCAAGCGACTCTGCATAGGCCCCAGGTTTCAAACAGCCAACTCATGCAATGAGCACAGGACCCGGTCCCACTGCCTGGATGCCTCCCAAACAGATCAGGCCAATCAACTGTCTCACCCACTCAGAGGGCCTGATCCAGTTGGTGACCCCTCAGCCATTGGTTCATAGTTCATATGTTTCTGTTGGTTTGGCTATTTGTCCCTGTGCTTTATCCAACCTTGGTCTCAACAATTCTCACTCATATAAACCCTCCTCATTCTCGCTAATTGGACTCCCAGAGATCCACCTGGGGCCTAGTCATGGATCTCTGCATCCAGATCCCTCAGTAGTTGGATGAGGTTTCTAGCACGACAATTAGGGTGTTTGGCCATCCCATCACCAGAGTAGGTCAGTTCGGGCTGTCTCTCGACCATTGCCAGCAGTCTGTTGTGGGGGTATCTTTGTGGATTTCTGTGGGCCTCTCTAGCACTTTGCTTCTTCCTATTCTCATGTGGTTTTCATTTACCATGGTTTCCTATTCCTTGCCTTATCACTGAGTTCTAGAACTAATTAATCTTATCAGTCCTTATTTCTTAAGATTAGTTAGTTCTAGAACTCAGTGATAAGGTCCAGATAATAATTACAAATTTTGTAGTCAGCAATATGTAAGTGGTAGTTGTGTCTATTAGAAATGAATACAACCACAATGAATAGGTTTCAGAATGAGCCCCAAAGACCTCCAATGTTTAATGACCAAGTATCTGAGTTTGAAGTTTGTCTGTGTTTGCTTTCTATTGCTCTGATAAAATACCATGACCAAGCCAGACAGTGGTGGCACATGCCTTTAATCCTAGCACTTGGGAGGGAAAGGCAGGTGGATCTCTGTGAGTTTGAGGACAGCCTGGTCTACAGAGAGAGTTCCAGGACAGCCAAAGCTGTCTGTCTCCAAACAAACAAACAAACAAAAATACTTTGATCAAAAGCAACTCAGGGAAGAAAGGGTTTATTTTAGCTTACAACTCTCAAGTCACATTCTTATTACTGAGGAAAGTCAGGGCAGAAATTCAGGGCAGGAACCTGGAAATGGGAATAAAAGCAGACTGAGTGAGCCACGAGGAACAAGCCAGTAAGCAGTGTTCCTCAATCGCTTCTGCTTCCCTTCCTGCCTCCACGGGCGTCTCTACAAGGCAATCTCATGGAGGAGGCATTTTCTTAATGTAGGTTCCTCTTCTCAGATGACTCTAGCTTGTATCAAGTTGAAAAAATAAAAAGCCAACCAGGACAAGGTGACAGAGTTGAAAAGGACCAACCAGAGAAGCAGGTCTCTGAAGGTGAATATGGCCAACAGGGTCTAGTGCTGTCTAAAGTTCAAGTGAGAAGAATCTTCCAAACCCAGGGCAACGCAGCTCCCACTGACCTTACAGAGCAGATTTGTTTATATAACTAACACAGAAGCAATTTCCTAGTGGGTCACAGACTGAGGACCGAGTGAATCAGAAACAGTGAGGAGACACAGGAGAATTTGGTTGGAGATGGAGAAGAGGCAGGCACGGAACATCAGAGGTCGGTTAAGGATGGTGTTTTATAGCTTTTGTAAGAGGAAGGAAATTTGACTATGAAGGACAGAGAAAAGTAGAACAAAACCGAACAGAGTCATTTTCCTGGAAAAGAGAGAATGAATAAGATGTAGACTGTAGCCAAAGGAAGTCTGTGTATGAACAAAGATAATTCCTGTTATCCAGAGGAAGGGAGGAAGGACACCCATACAGAAAGGCTTACAGTTTGAGAAGTGAGAATCGGAGGGAGTTCTTGTCCAGTGGCTTCAGTTTTCCCATGAGTGGGGGAACAGAAGGTAGATGAGAGGGCTGAAAATTTGACATGGTTGCAAGAAGAAGGGGTAGACAACCTGTCCAGAGTGATGGGGACCCACTCTACATTAGTGGCCGTAAATCTGTGGTGATGTCATCAGTGCTATGCAAACGTTAACAGCTATTGGAGGCAGGTTCAAGGAAGGCTTTATTCAAGATACTGGGCTCATTCAGGGATTCTGGGTGAGACATGGCCAGAAGGTTGTGATGAGGGAATGGGTGGAAAGAATATAATTTTAATGATCAACCATGGGATCAAAGGATATCACTGAATGAGTTATCTGCTGGTTGGTGGGGAAGTGAAGGGGTCATTGAGGCTGTTTTTCCCAGTGATGTTCAAAAGTGACTCCAGTGGGAGATTTAACAAGTGAGGAGACGTCAGTAGAGACAGATTGTTGAACTGGTAATTTTGGACATAGGACAGATTTACTGATGGAAATTTTAAGGCTGATTTGCATGAGAATGTCTCAAATAGAAGGTTATGTTTTTTGGAAGCACTGACATTCTGGGTTTATTCTTTGGTGTCACAATAGTGGTAATAATATCTGGATCTGGGTTTGTCAGTTGTTGTGTTCTAATATTTAGTTAGTTCCCCTTTCCTGTGCTACTAGGTCCACCCTGGTATCCCATCAACTCTTGGTTCCCAGCATCCCTCTTATGCTGTTGTTACTCCTTTCTCAATCCCTTGGATGGTATCTGTTGCTGTCTGTCAACCTCACCCCATGCTACAGTGAAATATCACTTCCTATCACATCTGTGGTTTGCACCTGAGCCCTTATCTTATCCCATGCTCAACTTCTCTCTGGCTTTCTTTTTCTTTTTTAATTAAAAGTTAGCATCCAAAGTGCTATTTCCTTATAGCATCTTCACACACACACACACACACACACACACACACACACACACACACACACACACGTTGTTTACTCATGTACCTGGGTAACTAACACAGGTAACTTCTACCTCTAAGATCACCTCTGACTCACAATGGGGAATCCAGCTGTGATTTTGGTTAATTGGGGGGGGGGGGTGTATTTGGTTGGATATATACTTTCAGTGTCTGAAATCAGACTCTAGATAATTATGTATTTCACGTGTAAGCTGTATGTAACGTGTGTGGGAGCACCACTGTTTTTGAAGCGTGTCTTCAAGTAGCCAAACATAAAGACACTGCAGTAGTTTCCACTGCTGCCCCAACAAGTGACTACGAACTCAGCAGTTTGAAGAGGACCCACGTGTTATCTCACAGTCTGAAGGTCAAGATCGGGGTGGGACTGACTGGTTTTTTCGGCTCCAGCTCTTAGAAAACTGAAACAAGGGTGTCAACAAGTGCGGGAAAGTTCCAGAAGCTCAGAAGGAGACTCAGTTCTGAGCTCATTCATATTTTTCAGAGAATCACACTCCACGCGGTGATAGGAGTGAACACACTATTTTCTCATTGGCCACTGACTGGGTGTCTCTCTGAGCACCTTGAGGCCACCTGCATTTATTGTCATGTGACCCTGTGCTGGTTAACTTTTTGTCAACCTGGCACAAAGCTAGAGTCATTTGGGGAAAAGGAGCCTCAGTTCAGAAAATGTCTCCATAAACAGGCCTATAGGCAACTCTTCACAGTGAGGCTGGTCCAGCGCATGGTGGGCAGTGCTAGCCCCAGACAGGTAGGTGGTCCTGGGTTGTGTAAGAAAGTACACTTGGCAAGCCATGAAAAGCAAGCTAGTAATGAGCATCCCTCAGTGGTCTCTGCTTCAGTTCCTGCCTCCATGTTCAAGATTTGAGATCCTGGCCCCACCCCAATTCATAGCATTTATTATAAGCAAAACTTATTTTAAATTGCTTGAGTGATATTTCCAAACATCTGTGTAATATCAATGTCTGGCTCTATTGTTTGCTTCGATTCTTAGTGGTGTCGGTGTCTTATCTTGCTCCTTTGTGGTATCATTATCTATAAATAGTCTGTGTGTATATGCCTGTGTGTATGCGTGTGTGTGTGTGTGTGTGTGTGTGTGTGTGTGTTTGTGTGTGTGTGTGTGTGTGTATGGGGGTACTTCTGCCACTGTGTGGAGGATAACTTTGTGGAATTTGTTCTTTGCTTCTACCTTTGTGTGGGTTCCAGAGTCCAACCTAGGTCAACAGGCTTGTGGCCAAGTGCCCTCTCACTAGCCCATTTTTTAAAAAGATTTTTTTTTAGCTGGCATCTTATACAGAACTGTACAGGCCAAGGAGAACAGTGCATACTTTCTCTTGTTAGGCTGTGTTGTGGGATGTGTTGAGACAACTAGATTGTCTAGACAACTAGGTTAGTAGTTTGTTGAACTGGGTTTGTAGTTCCTTATTTCCGTGGTTACCCCAGTACATTATTGGCCTCAGTTTCCTTCAGCATTACCTTTAAGGTCAGGGCTGACTTACTGGAGGGTATTTATTTTGTTTTCGTTATTGTTTTTTGAAGCAGAGTTGAAGTTCATTAAGAAAGGCTTTGCGGTGGTGGCGCAAGCCTTTAATCCCAGCACTCGGGAGGCAGAGGCAGGCGGATCTCTGTGAGTTCGAGGCCAGCCTGGGTTACCAAGTGAGTTCCAGGAAAGGCACAAAGCTACACAGAGAAACCCTGTCTCGAAAAACAAACAAAAAAAAAAAAAAAAAAAAAAAAAAAAAAAAAAAAAAAAAAGAAAGAAAAAAGAAAGGCTTTTAATAGAGATATAAGTACAGGCTTTAACAGAAAGAGAGATAGCCAGAGAGACCGAAAGGAAGGAGAGCTGTATCTCTCTGTCTCTCTGTCTCTCTCTGTCTCTGTTTCTGTCTCTGTCTCTGTGTGTGTGTGTATGTGTGTGCACGCGCGCGGTTCCCCACTCTTTCAATTCCTTGATTTTTTGGGAGGGGGTTGGGTTTTGTTCTCAGACTGCGTCTTACCATGTGGCCCAGAGTGGCTTTGAATTCCTATATAGTCAATGATGAACTTAAACTCACAATATTACTGTGAGCCCTGTGTCGGGCCTCTTGTCTATCTTTTCTTCTGAAAACTCCCCCCCCCTCCTTCTCCCGCCCCCTTTGTGTGCGTGTACATGTGTGTGTCTGTGCTTGCCATGTCCACATGCCCATGTAAGTGCTTACAGAGGCCAGAGGAAGAAGCTAAGTGTCTTTCTCTATTGCTGTCTGCCTTATTCTCCTGAGATAGGGACCCTCAGTGAACTGAAGCACGCAGTTTCCTTTCCTGGAATCTGCCTGTCTCTGCCGCCCAGCGTTGGGGTTACAGACAAATGCTGCCATGACTGACTCTCCTTGTATTTTTTTTTCTCTTGGCATTTGCCCTTTCTTTTGACTCTACTTCTCCAGTAAGTTTTCTCTGTGTTCTCCTAATACCAATGGTGGTTACTTGTTAGTCAGTGCTTATTAGTCTGTGGGTGGGGGATGTGCAGGGTCCCTTTGCCTTGTTCTAATTCAGTCTCAGTCTTAAGCAAACGTTGTGTTAAGAAAATGTGGTAAGCGAAGTGATCTCGTCCCTCCTAGATCTCTAGTGGTGTGGGTCCAGAGGGTATTTTTGTCTCTCTCTGAGGGGTAGAGTTTATGTCCCTGTTCCTTTCTCCCAGATGCGGTCCTTGTTCTCCTGTGTTCTGAGGCAAGATTGTCCCTCTGCTGTGGATTAGGGTTGTGTCTGCAGAAAAGGTGGGCAAGAGGCTCTGGGCAGTTGCTTTCTGACTTTGCCTCTCTTAGTCTTGCCCCCCGAAGGAGACTTTCCAGAACTGCTGACCCTTCCAACTGTTCCTGTAACTGTGAGGTTCATGGATGAGTCATGGAAGGTCAAGCCCAAGTCAGCCATGCACCCTTGACTCTTGAGAGGGTTCTTTTAGGAGTTCATTAAAATTATTAACCAAATTCTTTTTATGAGCATTCTCCTGGTATGTTCTTCCCTTTTCTTAGATTTCAGGTCTTTCTATAGCCTCAACTTTTATCAGTTTTAGATATGGTAAGCATTTAGGATTATCTTATGGCCTTTTCTTTTCATTGTTATAGATTTGGAATGATGTTCTCTCCAGCTTGCTAGATACGTGGAAATGAGAAGCTCAGTGTTTTTGAGATGGTTTAGAACTACAGAGACCTTTATTTGATGGTTAAAGTACTCGGGGTGAAAATGATGTATGCAGCTTGTCTCTCCGGTTAAGAACATCCTCAGAGAACATTCTTCCTGATGAAGCGAGGCTACAAGGAACATGTTTGTTTTTCTGGCTGTCATGCTTGCTCACTCTCCTGCTCTTTCCCAGTCTCTCTTTTGTTCTCTGTTTTCTTAGTTGATTTATCCTTGCAGTACAAGCCACATGTTTCCAATTTGGACTAATTTGATGATAAATCCCACCAAAACTACTTTGCATGTATGCTGAGCTCCTGCACAATTTCCCTGCCTCATGAGTCGAACTTCAAGCCATTAGTCCAGGATCAGAGTCCCACTTGAGTCCCCTTGGCAGATGGCTTCACATCTATGGGCTTTTCCTCATTTATCTGCTGTTGCTCCTTGTTCATGGGTTGCTCTTCTATCTTCTTTGCTGATTCACTCTCATCTAAGGAGTTTCTTCAACTGGAGTGTCTCAGGACTGGGACATTGGATCTCTTCTCTCATTTCCTTGTTCTCGTGGTGATCTCATCTAGTCTTATGATTTAAAAAGGTCTAAACACTACAAGCTGAAACTTTCTATTGCCAGCCTACATCAGATCCATTTAACTAAATCCCTACTTAGTTCCTCTGCTTGATTTTCTAACGGACACCTAAGTTTCAGCATTTCTCAAATGAGGCTCCTGTAAGCATTGTACCCCAAACTTTTTTAGGCTATAGTCTTTCCTAACTTCATTAACGACGATGCCACTTTTCTCTTGATCCGGTTAAAAACCTTTGAAGACATCTGTGGCTCCTTTAGTCCTTCTTTCATGTATCACACTGATTCAGCTACAAGACTTTGAAGCTTTCTTTTCAGATTTTAAAAGATTTTGGGGGGTATGTTTTTTCTCAGTCACGTTCTCTGCTATCTCGATTCAAAGTATACACCCGCCTATTACCTAATTGCGGTCACTAAGACAGCCTGCTTTTACCTTTCAGAATAGCCCAACTTAGTACCCAGACTGATTAATAAATGATCGCTGGGACCTAACCATTCTTCATGAGCTCACAGAGTCAAGTCTGTGACCCAGTCTGCCCAGTGGTCTATGAATTGGGTTCAGTTACAACTGATTTTACCTCTTATGATTTCTTCCCACTTGTCTTCTCCAGCCATATTATCCAGGCACATTACTCTCTCTGGACTTCACACCTCATGTTCCTTCAGCCTAAGATGTTCTTCCTCTACCTACCCAAATGATCAGCTTCTTAACTTTGTGTCTTCATCCTAGAGTGAGTTTGTCTCCTTTCTCTAGCAAAGGCTGTGTGTCCACCGGCACTCATCCTTCCTAAGGGTCTTCTGGCTCCACTTCCTTCCTCCATGGCATTTTCCAACATCTGCCGTTGTCAGATTGCTTAGATTATGCCTCGGTAACTATCTCAAACTCCTGGTGGCTTCAAAACAAGAAAAACATACTTATTGCTCAATCACATGTTTATTAATATGACTAACTGTCTGTTCTTTGTAATAACTCAGAACCAAGACTCCCTCTGGTCAGTGTACTCTGGCCAGTGCTGGAGGGAAAGATAGTAAAAGTTCTTAATACTCGCAGTTCTGTGTGCCAACCTAAAAGTTGCTATCTTCCTTTTGTGTATGGCCTGGTACTTTAGTTACATGACCACAACTAATCTCGGGGAGATAAAGACATACTCCTGTTATGTGACAGAGTAAGGAAAGTATCATTTGCTGGGGGGAAGTATTGCATGATGAATGTGTTGCAAGGCAAAAAAGTGGATCAGCACAGTCATTGATCCCATTACTTTAATAGTCTGCCCTATGTAAGGAAGGATAGCTTCTAGGGCTAGCCCACGCCCTTTCCTAATGATGCTGTTATGATATTTCCTTGCTGTGCAGTGGGTCAAGAATTCAAGACTGTGTCAGGGACAGGCCTGTGTTTCCTTGCTTAGCCAAATCTACTGTTTTACTCAGCAAACAACATGCCCTTCATGCTAGAAAGATGCAGTTTGGAGTCTCAGTATATGCACACCACCCTTTCCTTCCTACCAATATACGTGCTGATTGCTCTCTGTGTGGTTATGGAGACAGTCTGTTGACTTGAGGAGAGGAGGCATGTCTTGGTTTCCCTGTTTAACCCTCACCGGCTGAGTTTTATGATTCTCTCAAAACTAAAAGTTAAGAAGTGAAAGGAATGATAAGCATAATACTTTTGCCTGAGCATGGTGGGAACATGCGGTCTCTGACATCAGTGAACCACTAACAGGTATTTCCTGTATGTGCTCCCATGCCTGGTAGAGTCTACAGCTGGCTGGGACTCAGAGTTGTGAGGGGATGTTTTATGTTTCACCTGAAATACTGCAGACACACCTTAGCACCCAAACAACACAACCTTTGAACCAAGATTACCCACCAGGATCTGATAGCAAGATTTCAGGACTGTTTGTTTCACGGCGCATGCTCATTGGAAGCGGGTGGCTGAAATGGGCTGTGACGCACCTATCATGCCTTAGTCGTCCTCAGTTTATTGCGGCTTCCCTTACTTCATTGGATTGCAGTAACAAAGAAGAGAGGAAGGGATTAAACAATGAAGGAGAGGCTGCCAAGGAGCCACCATCCTAACAATAAATGTAGTGACAGGAATTTAGGAAAAGCACAGAAAAGAAAATCATCCTTCCATTGATTTTAAGTGATTCCATGACCAATGGCTGGCCAGCAAAATTCTGTCCAAAGGGCAATTCCAGGACTTTATGATTTCCAGCCCTCTTAATCCTCTTTTATAATTTTGCCCCAAATCCTCCAGAGTTGTTGTTGCCTTTTTGTCTGAAGTTAGCGCTTCCTGTTTGTGTTGCTGATTCCAAGTTTGAGGTTATTATGCCACATTAGCAAATAGCTGTGCGCCTTTCAGATGACCATTGACTTATTTCTAAAGACAAGCCTCTCCTGCCCCTTGCCAGATGCCATGTCTGCAAGGGGAATGTTCTGATGAACACCAGAAATGCTGTGTCTGTGATCAGTGTATCCTGGCCTCTGCTAATCAAACTTGAGTTTAGGATGGAGAATCGTGGTTCACTGTAAAAACTAATCCACAGTCTGGCCTCAGTGTATCTGTCCATTGTCATCACAAGAAAAACAGAGGAGAACACACAAAATTGTTCTCAAGATTCTTCCAACTCCTCAGCTTCCAGTGTTTATGAATACGATCCTTGCATCTCAACCAGACTGGACTATTTGCTTTTTGCAACTGTGTTCAGGGTATTGTTGTTCCACGTGGCCTGTGCCTTGACCATTTTTTAACTGATTGTTCTTCCAAATCCTGGCTTTGATTTGGCACTTATTCTCAAAGCTAAGCCAGAGTTGATTTTCCTGATGAGCATTTCTCTGTAAGATAGTCTCTGCTCTCTCTAAATTCAATAAATCTCAATCATCCCATGGTATTATAATAGTCTCTCGGCTGTCTGGTAATGTCCTCCAGGACGAGAATAGTATTGCTGACTCTAAGAAATGTCTGGAACAGAACTGTCCTGCATGCCTAAGGAAAAAAAAATCCGTTCTTCCGTTGCTAACTTACTGTTCATAGCTGTTATTGTGTATACCAATAAATTTTTAATTTTTTTTTTTAGATTTATGTTATGTGTTTGAAAGTTTGCCTGCATGTATGTATGTGTACTATGTGTGTGTCTGGTCCACAGAGGTCAGAAGTGGGTGTCAGGTCCCCTGAAACTAGAATGAATCATGTTTGTGAGCTCCTATGTGAGTGCTAAGGACTAAACCAGGGTCTTCTGCAGGAGCAACAAGTGCTCTTAACTGATGAGCCGTCTCTCCATCCCTCCAAAGAACTCTGGAAAAGGTTTCCTCTCTTCCTTCCTTTGCCCTGTGCACCCAGCATGGTGCACATCTGGAAGGCAAAGAACACTTTTCAGGAGCCAGTTCTCCTATCTCGTGGGAACTAGGAATTAAATCCAGGTCACCAGACTTGATGGCAAGCACATTTACCTGAGGCACCATTGTGCTGGCCCTCAAATTAACTCGGAAGAGATCAGCATCTCTCTGTACTGGGGTGTGAGGGTACACCATGTTGAAAAGTCACATGCACACTATTTAGCCTATGCCTGCATCCTTATGTTTCCAAAACTAATTTTTTCCTATTTGTAAGCATAGCTTTCTAAGATATCTTTATTCTGTGAGCATTAGGGACTCAGCTACTGGTTTTGTCCCGCCTCAAGGAAGAAAACAATGCTTTGGACTGTTTTGTACTTGACTCACCTGGACTAGACGAGGATGGATGGGAAAGATGTTGAGTACAAAAATGTGTAAGACTAGATAGTCTTTTCAGGCCTTCTGATATTGTGTCAGAGTCTGGGACCTGGAATAGTTCACCCTCCTAAAGAGGAACAGGTGCTCTATATAGGGGCATGATAGTCTATGCAGTATAAGAGAAGTCGAAGATGATATCCAGGGAATACTGGATGAGGATTTGAAGTTTGAAAGGAAAGACAGTGGGGAGAGAAAACAGAATAATTAAGCAAATCAAGGAGCTGAGGAGTTTGCAGATGTAAAATTAAAGTCAGCACGGAAAATGTATCTATACTTTGTAGTGGAGAAACTGGCTATTCAAGCATGAGATGTTTTTATATTCCCAAGGTCTTACATAGGAGCTTGCCTAGGGGCCTCTTCCTAAAAGATATTCAATGATAAAAATAACCATTCCTCTTAATTAAAAAAAAGTCAATCCACCAAATTATAAATTCCATACTATCATTCAAAATTATAATTAGGATGTTTATTTTTTTAATACAAATAATACAGTAAATATATTCATAAAAACAGCCTTTTCTGTTTAATATCTTTTGATTGATAGTTGTTTATGTTTGTGGCATACAATATGATGTTTTGAAACATGTATTATTATAGAATGACTAAATCAAGCTAATTAAAAAGTTAATCACACCTATACATTTTTGTGTGTATGGTCAGAAAATAGTCTATATTTGTCATTTAAAAGTATATAATACACTGTTAAACATTGTAGTCTAAAGCTATAGTTAAAACTGTTCTGTATAATAAATCCCTGGAACTTACAAAATAAAGTTTTTATGTTAATTGAAGTGGAAGGGAGGCAGTTTTGACCAAAACGTAAGAGATTATCCGTGGATTAGAGCTGAAATGTCGTTCTCTATCATCAGGGAGAGGCGAGCGTTCATGAATAGTAACAAGTACAATGGAATAGACTGGAGACCGTAAGCACCGGCTTATCGGGAGGACTAGCAATGAGGGCGAGTGGAAGTCCCAGGTAACACTGGGCCATTTCAACTCAGACAGTACACTGAAGTGATTTGGGGGACGGAGTAGAGTGAGTTTTAAGGAGCAAAGTCTTGGGTTCATGTCAACAGCGACAACTAAATGCCAATGGCTTTATTTTTTCATTTAGCTTTTGGCTAAAAATAGAATTGAGACTAGCCAATTTAAATAGCATATTGGATTCCAGGAGGGACCTGGACTGATGGAGCTTCATTAGGTTGTTGCCTATAAAGTCTTCAGTGCCTTTCATCTGAAGAGTTTTTAAAATATGGCTCTGAACACTTGAACTGCTTATACTAAGGAATCAGGAGACAGTGTTTTTTTTTACCATATGGCTATCTGTAATTACCTAATATTTATATTTTGTTTTATTCATTTCTCAGAAATGTGGTGTGTGCATGTGAGTGCACACACACACACATATGAATTTAGGTCAGGAAAATACTTTTGGTTGACTTCTGTCACAGTGATTGAACTTTTATGTGGCCCACAGGGGCCACACGATCTGACTCTGCTGTTCAGTTCTACACCCCTTGACCCTCTACAGCATGACCTTTCAATACACTGACCACTCTTCCTCAACACCTCTGCTCAGGGGTGTCTTATGGCCAAGAACACTGCTCCTGCCTTTCTTCCCTTTATGCCCTTGGGGTTCAGCTGCCGAGTTGCTAATCATTCACTGATGCACTGTCCCCTCAGGTCACAGCAATTGCTAATTGGTGGGAGACAGGAGCACCTTGGTGGTACAGTCTTGGGTTTTTATCCTGGAATTCACATGTGTCTATTTCCCACTACCAATAAATTGCTTTGTTGGAATCTGTCAGTCTCTCAGCATCATGGTTTCTGATGCCACTAGTCTTCATGATCTCAACTTCAACCTCCTCAGTCTACTGTATCTCCCAGCTTCTCTCCCTGACGATTTTAAAATCAGTTTATGCCATGCTGGGAACTTCCATGATGTGTTCAAAGAACAATCTCTCATGAGTGATTCTTGTAACACCTAAAGGGTAACCTCATTTCTTTATTTCAAATGTAGAATTTTTACTAGAAAGGGGGAAATTTGTTTCAGAACCTGTGTTCTGAGAAAAAGAAAAACACAAACTTCTTCACACTAAAAACCTGAGTCCTAAGGTAACATCCAACTTATTTCTGCAATTTAAGTCAGGAAGATGTTTGCTTTTTCCAACGGGTTCATTGAGTTAGATTTTTGCTAACATTTAAAGAAATGTTATAAAATTCTATTTTAACCAAAGCTTGAGTCATTTCCACCCTGCAAAACTGAGAAATTTCAATAATATGAGACCGGTAGGAAATGATGCCAAGTCTTAGACTTTCTATTTCTTACCTACAAAAATACTAATGCCACATTCACCAAAATTACAGCAGCTGTTAGTAATAAGATATTCACATACCACATTTGTGTGTGACCTGAAATTCTACACTTTATTAATATTTTAAAAATATTTCAGACATTTAAAGTATTTTAATTTTTACTATGAAAAAGAAACAAGAGCAGATGTCAAAATAGCAATAACCCAAATAGGAATTTACTACCATAAGCACAAGAAACTCAACTGTAACATTTGGATACTGAGGGCAAAGTGTAGCTCAAATGCCACTTTAATTGTAATTATACACAACACTAAAATGAATCTTTCTAGATCTGATTAATTAGGGGATGAATAAATACATAATTAATATGGATTAAAATATAGTCTTAAAACTGAAATAACTAGAGAGTACAAAAACAAATCAGTGCTTTAGCTTACACTGACTATAGTTACTGCTAAGAATGCCTTTGCTTAGACTGGTTTTGCAAAAACTCCTATATCCTAAACAAATTGGGGTTATTACATGTTAAGGTAATTATTGAAATAATCTTAGTCAAAAGAAAGTGGTCCCAAATCTTTGTTTTGTGTGCTGTAACAGAATACCACAGACTAAATAAGTTTAGCCCAGAATTCATTATGTTTCTTTCACACCAGTAAGATGGGGCTCCTCTACTGTAGAGTTAATGGACAATGGATTTTCTGAAACTCCCTTAAGTCTCATGGCCCATTAGGCCTTAATATATGAAGTCACTGGTTTATGCCCTTGTGACGTTTTAGACACTTCTACTAGCCCATGGAGGACTTTTTAATGCTGTGAAATGTCAAGATATATGCATCAACGCCGGGTATTTATGAACTAACTATAAATAATTCATGAAGATATGCATGAATGGCTGAAAACCAATGGCACAGGAATCCATTTGTTCTCACTCCACCTCATGTTTTTATTTGATACTTAAAAAAAAAAAGAAACGGTCAGGTTTATTTAAAGCAGTTTTGTGGCTCACTGATGATGGTTTTTGCGTGAATGATGGCAATGTTTCATTGTTATTGAGTATTTCCCATTTACTCCGTACAGCAGTGTTTTCACATTGGTGGTGTTTAGTCTTGCACATGCAGGGTTTCTTGTAATATCAGGGGTGTGTTTTCTGTGCTCTGAGAGCAGGACTTCGATTGTTTCAACTTCTACTTGGTGGAGGGGACTTATTTTATAGCTAAATTGGAGTGACTTGTATATAAAAGAGGAAGGAGCAGCCTACCCTTTGGACAGGTAACCGAATAGAGTGTGTGCACAAAAGGAAGAGAGATGAGTGTTGATAATGTCTGCAGCCTGGTGACATCTTCCTTTAAAAACCAACCAACCAAACCACGGTGTGTTTTTTAGAATTACAATGATCTACAAGTTTTCTAAAGGGTTTTCAACTTTCCTATGTGCTTGGAACTTTGCTAAATGCTGGAAAGAACTCATCTGTGCTTCTAAATCTCTGATTGATTAGTTAGAAGACATTTAACTTAGAAGCTTATTTGATATTCCCAAATTATTGAATATATTAACTTTATTTGTTTCCCAAAATTATAGTTCTAGGAAACCATAATTCTGAGAATTTCAACAAAAGGCCTAGGGGGTAATTATATGTATACACATATGAAATTTTTAAGTATATGTATATATTCCATGATAGGAAATAAAGGGGAGTCGTGGGTAAGGTCTTTTTTTCCCCATATTGCATAAATTATCTACAAATGTTTTTAAAAATGATTTTGGGCTCATCAGCTTTATTTTTTATGCATTCAATTTGTAGAGAATAACAGTTCTCAAGCTTGTGTATGTGTCATAATCGTCCAAACAGTTTCTGATTCAGCTGGTCTAGCATTTCTTACAAGTTCCTAGGTGATGCTGATTCTCTATTTAGAGACTACACTTTCAGAACCCTGGTGTGGAACCCACGCCAGCTAAGAGCAGAACCCACTGCCAGCTTTTGTACTTAAGTAGCAACAGGAGGTAAACAAACCTACACAGGCTTTCATGAAAAGTAAACAAATCTGTTGGGCCCTGGGCGCGAGACCCCCAAAGAGACCACCAGAGACACGAACTCACCAAAATGCAAAAGCAAGGTTTATTGAAGCAGTTCAAGCTGTGGCAGAGACCTCGTCAAGCCATCCAACATAGTAGAGGCTGGAGGAGGTGCCCGTTCCTCTGCAAGCTCAGTTTTTAAAGGCAAAAACCACAAGGTTACATCATTTAGGGGTACTAGTATGGGTACAATTCTGTTTGGCTCAAGTTTTAGGGGCTTTTCAGAATTTCTGTATTATCTTACTTTGTAGTTTTAATCGGTTATTTGTCAAACTTTATAAACTACCTCTGGCATTGGGGCATTCTGTGATTAATCAATTGTTACCAGACAGTCCTTCAAACAATCCTGACTTTGTACTTTGACCATCTCTGGCATTGGGGCATTCTATGGTTAATCAGTTGCTACCCGATGGCTCTTCAAACATCCTGACTTGGTCCTGAGAATTTTGAAACTCAGTCCTGTTTCAAGCTAGGGTGAGGGGCTTGCTTGAAATGGGGGTGCTTTGGTTCTTCAAAATCTACATAGGTTTTCATGAAAAGTAAACAAATCTACATAGGTTTTTATGAAAACCAAGCCGATAAAGGATGAAAGGAAGGTGAATGGATTTTGTTAATTTCTGTTGCCTATTGATGTCTTCCTAAACAGTAACAACAAAACATATATTTTGGAAACTATAAAAGAATCCACAAGTTTTTTAAATGGTACAAAAATGTATCACAAAACTGGCTTTGACATTCTGTCTTTCAGTTTCTCACCTGTGTTTGGTAATTCAATCGATCAAGAAATGTTTTTTTTTTTGTGATTTGCTTACTGAAGGGACTTTTTTGTATATCTTTTCTTTTTGCTGCATTTTAAAAGTCCATCTACTGTGGCTATACTTTTATTGACTGTATTAGTCATGGCACACTCAAATAATTTACCTAGTTCTTGGCACAATATTCTGGAGTCCAGTCATTGCATTCAAAGAAGTCACTAATACCAAGTATCTTGTAGTTAGAGAAAGGGGAAATTGAAAATTGGATCAGAAAATCTACATGTGCCATGCACTTCTTTAACAGAATACTGGAGACTTGGTAAGTAGCAATAATCAGAAATACATCAGCTCCCAGTTCTCAGGTTGGGAAGTTCTGCCTCAAGGCACTGCTGTGTAGACAGGCCTTATTACATTCAATCCACGTGAGTCTATTAAATGGGTACAGAATTTATTAAGATATAAATTGAGGAAATATACTCACAAATACAAAATGGAGTAGACAGCTGAAGTCATCCTCTGATCTGACCATGAGCGAATCCACCTCGCAGGCAGGAGCCAGGAGAAGGGGCATGTGACCCTTCTCCAACTTCTTATAAGAGGTCCAGTACAGAGCTGGGCGGTGGTGGCACACACCTTTAATCCCAGCACTCGGGAGGCAGAGGCAGGTGGATCTCTGTGAGTTCAAGGCCAGCCTGGGCTACCAAGTGAGTTCCAGGAAAGGCGCAAAGCTACACAGAGAAACCCTGTCTCGAAAAACCAAAAAAAAAAAAAAAAAAGAGGTCCAGTACAAAGGCAGAAAGTACCACCTCCTTTGGGCCATATAGCTCAAGGTCATGGGCAGAGCAAATACCACTACAGGGCCTTCTTGCTGTATCGTCACCTGTGAGACTGTGAGAGCGTGCCAGAGAAGGAGATGGCAGAGCTCACCTTTGGATAGTGGCATTATTGCAATCTAATAGGAGTTTATCTCCTACTGGGTCCCACACCCTGCAATGTTTTCATTGGGGCCTAGGTTTCTGCATGTGTTTCAGAGGAGACAAAATTGATCAATCCCTAGCCTTCTTTAAGACAAAGTTAAGCCATTTGAAAACTGCCCTCATGAACACATGAACATATGGCAAATAAATGGTTGTTGATTGCACACATTTACCATTCACCCCTTCTCCAAACTGGCATTGTCCAGACTAAAGAGCAGTTTTAGTAGAGTCAGATCAATGGCTTATGTGCAAGTGCGAAGATATGCATCTCAGCATGGGTGGGCTCCGTTAGAATGATAGGCTGTTGACTTAGGAAGTTGACTATGAAAAGTAATTGTCCTCCCTGCCTCTTAACTGCATTATAGTGTAGCCCATGACACTACTTCTCCCTTGGTAGAACTATTAGCATGGTCCAGTGGTGCTGAGATGGCAGCACTGGATGGTGCAGCCTGTCAATCAATCCTCCAGCATCACCAGATGGTGAAGTCTTGGCCTGAGCAGTCAGTACCCTGGGGATTCTGATCTAGGTGGAAACTGTGGCTATTTTAGCTGAAGTGGGGCCCATTTTCACCATAGCTGGGAAAACATAGAAAGTGTTCCATTAGGAGGAAAACGTTTTCCCCTCAGACTGTGGACATTGCTGGATTCAAACATTATAAATTTAATAGCAAACATCTCCTGGATATCTTCTGGTGTCTTTAATGTCCTAATAAATAGCAGGCTGTCTCATTGGAGTCATGCCCTGTGGGAATCGCTCAGGGATATTTGTGTGAGCAGAGCTATCCAGGTGAACAAGGGTGCGTTCCCTAAATTCTGAGAACTCATGTTGCCTGTGGGAACCCATGCTTCATCTGCCCACTCACCATATGCTGTCCTGGGGAGGGAGTGTGCTATTCTGTCCTGGAACAGGGATCATGAGACACTGTAGCTTGTGATGCTTGCAAACAGATCATCATGGGTGAGTAAATTCAAAATTTGAGTTCATTTAAAGGTCCAGTTTGCTGGCACTGGGGCTGTTCATGAGGCTCATGGGACTTCTATCACAGTTTTTTTCTCCCTAATTTCTACAGTGTCAGTTTTCTTTAGATTTATGAAAATCTTTCTTTACATGTTCGTTGTAGCCAGTATTTTTCTTAGGACTTCAGATTTATGTTTGTAAATCGCGTGTAATGATGCTTTGCGGCTGTCTGTGGAGCCATGTGCTGTTTTTAATTCTTCTCCTGAACACTGTGAACTCTAACTTCACTGCCCTTGTTTATATCTATCTCTGCTTCAACACGTGTTTTATATATGTGGTGAAAGAGTTCCATGGGTAAGTTAGGGTTCACAGTGTCCAAAATGTTTGTCCTGGTCTATACTGTGCCAGGATCCCTGCCACCAGTGTCCCTCAACTTAAAAATTAGAAAGGGTTTGCCTATCAACAATTCTGGGAATGTTTGTAATGACAATTGTGTAGACAGACACACATACACACACAGACATATTCATACACACAGGACACACACACACACACACACACAGACATACTCATGCACACAGAGACACCGACACAGACACTGACACACACACACACACACACACACACACACACACACACACACACACACCATAGAGATAATGTACTTCCTCCCACCCACCCACCTCTTTCTGGTGTAGTCTCAAGCCATAGCAGAACAGACCTTGTCTTCCTCATCTTCCTAACCACTTCAGTTAAATTCTGCTGCTCATGGAAGAAGGTCAGTCGAGAATCTGGCCACTACAGAATGGGTAGAAGCAGTTTAAATGACATTGGATATTATTTAATAGTTACATTAAATCTTCGTACTCCTTAAAGTATTGAATTAAAATTACCCTTTTGTCTTTATGAAAAATTTCTACCAGGGAGTTGGAGAGATGGTTCAGTGGTTAAGAACACGTGCTACTCTTGCAGGGGACCTTATTTCGATTCTCAGCAACCACATGGTGGCTCACAACTGTCTGTTAACTCCAGTTCCAGGAGATCTGACACCCTCTTCTGGCATCTGTGGGCACCAGGTACACATATACATACATGTAGGCAAAACACTCATAAAATAAAAGTGAACAAACCTTTTAAAATTTCCCATTAGTATCCCTGGCCTTTGGGTTGTTGTTATTGGAGGAAGGTCCTGCCCTCTACGACATAGGAGCAGAAACAAGAGAACAATTGTCTCATATCCTTTGCCTTCCTAGCTACTCTGTGGATATTGCAGAATATGGCTAAAACCTTTAACACACATAAAACCAGAACAGGGAGAGTCATTTGAGCACCAAAATTTTATTCCACAATCTGACTTAACACTCCCTAAAAAAATCAAGGCAAATGATAAATTATTGCCAAGGCTTAAGTTAACATTATGGTTTGTACATCTTAGCATAAGAATTTAGTGGAATGCAATCTATGCCTTCAACTATGTTTTTGGAAGCTTTTGGATATGCTGCCACACATTTGCTCAATATAAAAAATTAAGATGGGATGTCTTGATAGCTCCTTAATATGTTATGTAACAGTAAGACATTGGAATGTTTTAACAGAATGCATTTGAAACTTAGTGTTCTCTGAGAAAAACATGATTCTGTGTGTGTGTGTGTGTGTGTGTGTGTGTGTGTGTGTGTGTGTGTGTGTCTGTGCATGCACTGAATGATAAATGATATGAGGACTACTAAAGCTAATTCCACCGGTGCTGTAAAGGCCACACGCTTGAATGTCTTTCTATCAGAAGGAGTCTGTACGATGTGGCTGCAGAGCTCAGGAAGGCGCTCTCCCTTCGTACAGTGGCTCAGTGGCATGCCAGAACAGGGCTTCAGTCTGTCTGCATGTGTAGGTAATTTGTTCTGTTTTACTGCTGAATCATAACCCATTATATGAATGAGCCATGGTTTGTTTGTCCACAGCCACTGATGGATGTTTGGGTTTGTTTCCAGTTGAACGTTGCTTTGAATGTTCTCATACGTGTTTCACACAGACATGTTTTCATCTGTCCTGTGTGCAATGGCTGGGAATGAAGTTTCTAGGTTCTTTGGTGACTTTCCAAGCCTTCTCCAGTTACACGCTTACCACTCACAATCTAGAAGTATGAGACTTCAATTCTGCCTGACATATTATTACTTTACTGTTGTTTTGATTTTAGCCATTCCACATCATTGTGGCTTTAATTTTTGTTTTCCATTGATTAACCGTACTGACCAAAAATTGGTAAATTATAATTTGCACATAATGGAACAATGTGCAGCTCTGTCTGCTTAACTTTTATGATGTCTACAGCCTCTCTCTGTCTGTGTGTGTGTGTGTGTGTGTGTGTGTGTGTGTGCGCGATGTATGCATATGTTGTGTGTAGCACATGCATGAGTGTGGGCGGTACCCATGTTTGTACACATGTCTAAGGTGGAGGATATTATCTATAGCTTCTGTGTGTGTGTGTGTGTGTGTGTGTGTGTGTGTGTGTGTGTGTGTGTGTCTGTGTGTCTCTCTCTGTCTGTCTGTGTGGTGTATGCATATGTGCATGTGTGTGTGCGGTAACCATGTGTGTACACATATCTAGGCTAGAGGATGATATCTACAGCTTCTGTGTGTGTATGTCTGTCTGTCTATGTGTGTGGTGTACGTGTAAGTGTGGTATATGCGTGTGTATGTGTGCAGTACCCATGTATATACACATGTCTAGGTTGGGGGATGATATCTACAGCTTCTCTCTCTCTCTCTCTCTCTCTCTCTCTCTCTCGTGTGTGTGTGTGTGTGTGTGTGTGTGTGTGTGTGTGTGTGTGTGTATCTGTCTCTGTGGTGTATGCATAAATGTGGTATATTCATGTGTGTGTGAGGTACCCATGTGTGTGCACATGTCTAGGTATGCCGAGGCTGGAGGATGATTGATGTCTGTTGTCTGTCTCTACCATTTTCTGCCTTCCTCCTTTGAAGCAGGGTCTCTCCCTGGGTCTACAGTTTGCTTGGTTTTGGCTAGGCTGTCTGGCCAGTGAGCTCCAGTGATCTTCCTGTCTTTGTCCCCTGATCTCCTGCCAGCCCTGGGGTCCCGGTCACACCCAGCCATACCTGGATTTTTACGAGAGTGCTGGGAATCTGAACTCCTGCTTGAGCAGTTAACAGCACTCACTGTGCTGGTAATCAATGGTACCACACCACTGAGCAATCCGATCTTCAAAGCCTAAAATAGTTTGGCCTCTGGAGGAGGAGACTCAATAACCCCAGAGATTAACACATTTTTACATGCTTCTTGCCCACTATTCATCTCTTTTGCTAAAGAATCCATTTGTGTTGGTTAGCTTTTGCCAATTTGGCACGTGCTGAGTCACATGGGAGAAGGAAACCTTAACTGACGGATTGCCTTCATCAGATTGGCCTGTGGGCATGACTGTGGTGCTATTTTCTTGATTAACGATTTATGTGGGAGGACCCAGCTCACTCTGGGTGGTGCCACTCCTGGGTGGGTGGTCCTGGGTTATAAAAGCAAGCTCAGCAAGCCAGAGAGAGCAAGACAGTAAATAGCGTTCCCCTGTGGTTTCTGCTTCAGTTCTGGTCCCCAGGTCCCTGCCCTGACTTCCCTCAGTGAGGGACTGTTATCTGGAAATGTAAGATGAAATAAACCATTTTCACCCCAAGTTTCTTTTGACCAGTGTTTTATCATAGCAACAGAGAAACAAATCAGGATAACTATTCAAATATGTTTAAATTGCTTGCCTTTTATTTTCTTTTTAATTGACTATAAAGAATATTTAAGAATTTTGGATACAAATTCTTCATGGGACTTTCATTTATCTTTCTAGCTTTTTAAAATTTTATAGCTTTAAAATTTTGATCAAGAGGTAGGGGAGGATCTGGGAGTTGGGTGAGGGGAAGGAATATGATAAAAATATATTGGTGTGAAATTCTCAAAGAATAAATAAAAGCACTGTTAAAAATAAATCAGGAAAAATTGATCAAGTCCAATTAGCTATGATTTTAAATCTATGTTTTCTATGCCATATCTGAACTTATAGGAAATGATTTAATTAGTTAAATATTTTATAAAGTGTGAGTTTTTCATAGCAAGGTAGATGGCAGAGCACATATAGAGACTATACTGTAGGTATACTGTGCAGTATAAGATGAATACCGTAAGAGCGCAAGTGGGGGCGTGTTCTCAGTCCTTGAATGAGTTTATTTTATTGGTGTAAGAATTACAATTATTCTTTACTTAGGCCCTGAGAAAATTTAGAATATTTATCATCACTTTACAGGGTATTGTAACATTGCGATCATATAAGCTAAGGCAATTCCTGTTGCTACACTAATACGTATATTTTACCTTTAGAAGATTTTTAATACGATGTATTTTTTCTGTCTTAAGAATCTTGTCATCTTGACCAACATGATATCAACGACTTTGACTATATTATATAATACTTTGGAAAGTATAAAATGGATTAATGAGAGATTAGGTATGAAAAAAATTCTGTTGACTATATTTTAATGGTGATTCCTTTCTCTGAGGTCCACGACTAGACAGCTGTAATGGCTTCGCTAGTTTTACCAAAGAATGGGTTCGGTGGTGGTGTTGATGGTATTGCTTTTGTTGGTGGTGGTTTGGGCTTGTTGCTGCTGTTCTGTTTGGGTGCTGCCTGAACTCTGGCACGTCCTCAGTGATTGAGCTGCATCCCAGGCCACACTGTTCCTTTAAAGAAGTGGAACTCTCCATGGCCCCCAGCGGCCGGCAGCCTCCCTCCTTTGGTTGGTCTGATGACCCAGAGTTCTTTGAACTGACCATGTTGTCCCCTCCTTCTGTCTGGTTTTCCAATCTCACCCCTGGTTTTTAATGCTGGAAGGCATGTGTTTACCTTTAAAATTTAAAAAAAAAATGAGCTAATTCTAATTTTGCTTTGTAAGACATTTGATTTATTTATTTACTTTTAGAATTTCACAACACTTTGAAATATTTAGAGATACTGTAGGGTGTTACAGATAGAGGACTAGAAACCACTGTCATGAATCCAAGAATGTACTTTGCCAATATGCAGCTTTTCCCAAAGCAGTCTATTATTGTTTCCCTAATTTTTAAAATTTTCTCTCACATGCAATAAAATGTTCTTCTAGTATTCTTTTTTGCTCCCCTCCATACTTCTGAACAAAAAAATTTTGGGTAACATATTTGTTGTTTATTTATGTGTTGTTATGGTTAAGGTTATATTGTAGTGTGTTATTTTCTATTATATCTACATTACTTGCCAGAAATCTAACTATGACTAAATGTTAAAAGATAACTTCTATTACATAAATTGGGCCCCAAATCATCAGGCGTGTCTAACTGTGGCCTTATGGCCACATGGAGCCAAAGACAGCTATGAATACAGACCAACCCAAAATCATAAACTCACTTACTAGAGCATTATGCATTTTTTTTGTAACTTGATGGCACAGTTTTTGAGCGAATACTTTGTAAATGACAATATTAGATTTCAGTGTCAAAAGGTTGAACCTCCATGATGGAATCAAACCTTAATAATTCATCATAAAGATGAGTTATCATTAAATATTAAAATTAATGTGTGATGCACGGAGATATGGGCCCCAAATACTAGAGCATTTATTGTCCAGAAGTATAAAGTGTCATTGAATACTAACATAAACAATAATTTAGAGGAAATGTTGACACGTCTATTTTGAATGAAGGGAAAAAGGCTGTTTTACCTTTTTGCTAGACACTGAGGATCAATGAAGTGATAACTGGATGAGTAAAGGATGTGGAGAAGGTCAAGCAAAGGTTGAGGGATTGTAGAGTGGTCAATCAACAAAGGTGATGGAGTCAGGACAAACTACCTGTTCTAGAATGTGGGGTGACTAACCTGGCCAAATAAAATGCGGTATGTTGAGAATTAATAGCAGAAGAAACATATAGTAACTTCTATATGCACAGGGGTTATCATTCTTTTTTTTTTTTTTTTTTTTCCAGAGCTGAGGACCGAACCCAGGGCCTTGCGCTTGCTAGGCAAGCGCTCTACCACTGAGCTAAATCCCCAACCCCGGGGTTATCATTCTTAATACTCAGTGGTTCTCAACCTTCCTAATGCTGAGACCCTTTAATACAGTTCCTATGTTGGGGTGACCCCCAGCCATAAAATTATTTCCATTGCTACTTCATAACTGTACTTTTGCTATGATTATGAATTGTAATGTAAATATCTGATGTACAGGGCATCTGAGATATTTCAAGGTACAGTGATTAAATTTTACCAACAAGAACCTTCATTCCTTTGCACCATATCTTGGTAATGTGTATAAAGTGAAGATTCTGAGCCACTTTGGATAGAAAAATGAAACTCCCCAAAACTCCACTTACCCCCTCAGTAACAAACCACCAAAATTTGGACCCCTCTATTTTGCTTTGCTTTGTACAGTAGTAAGTACATTTTCCTTGATTTTAATGTTATTCATGGTTTGGTCAGCTTTGCATCTGCACTATGATCCCAAGAAGTGAAAGAGGTAGCATTTGTTCTAAGGATAATGCTTCTAACAGGCAAGGTTTTCTGGCGGGGCGGGGGGTGTTGAGGGATGAAAAGGGATGATGTATTGGACACTCACCTTGTATTTTCATCCTCAGGTAAGAGACCAAACCTGAAAGTGCACATCAACACCACCAGCGACTCCATCCTCTTGAAGTTCCTGCGTCCAAATCCAAATGTAAAGCTGGAAGGCTTTCTCCTGGGATATGGCAGCAATGTGTCCCCAAACCAATACTTCCCTCTTCCCACAGAAGGGAAAGTCACCGAGGCTGTAGTAGGTAAGCAAGCTCAGAGAGAGGGGTGGGTGGTAAGAAACACCAACTGTAACAAGATGCCCTAAATGGGGAAGATGAGAGACATTTAATCTACATCTTTGGCTGAGCCCAATGTGGCAATACAAATCACCTTTGTAATCACTGTAACCCAAAGCATATTTCTTTATATTGAAGTTTTTTATTGTATGAAGAAATAATTGTCTTAACCGCCATTGAACCTATAATCCCTACCCACATAACTGAATACATAAGGAAAAAAACAGCTGAAATACTGGGCTTAGCCCTTGTGGCATTATTTATGTGAACTAATTTTTCTTCTTGTTGTCTTTCCTTTTTTCCGTTAGAAGATGGCCACTGTAGATTTTTGGATGTTATCTTTGGAAAGAGATATTATCTTTGGAAAGAAAAGAAAACATACTGCATTTAAAAAATTTTAAGTAATTCAGACAAGACGGTTAAGGTTTATGAATTATGAAATAATGCATTTCATTGAAAATGTTTTAATGATATAAAATTAGAGTTTCAGGATGTGAGCCATCTTCTTGCTCTCTCTGTGGGGGAAAATATAAATAAAATCCACTTAACGGATTAAATGCTTTGATAAGGATGATTCATTGTGAAAACTTTGAAAGTCTAGGGTGAGATTCAATTCTTTACACCCTGCTAAGATCTTGCTTACTAGGCAGTCTTCTAACTTTAGAATTTTAATCCCCTGTGTTCCAATACTTCCTATTGGTTCTTGCATTTTCGAGTGTGTAGCGAGAATACCAAGATGAGTTGATTTTGCTCTGTCTTTTGCTTTTCCCAGAGAAATTGCTGTTGCTCCTTAATGTCAGCCAAGGGGTAATATTGTTAATTAATGAGTAACTAGAGATAGTATTATTAAGTAGTGAGTAACTCAGTAGTACAAAAACCACTTTAAGCAAACCCAGGAGTTGATTACCCCCCCCCCCAATACTCTGAGAATTAGGCAGTGTTGACAAGTATAATAACCAATTCCATGAGTAATTTGAGTTTGGATGTTTATAAATATTCCCTGGTATCTATCCAGTCTTCAATGTGGGAAGTGACCAGAACCACAAGCTCACCTTCACATTGATAGCAGAAGTACACACCACCACCCCCTTTTCACGGAGTGTTAGAATTAACGTTTCATTTTTTATGGACTTTTCTGTTATTTAAATGGAGAACCTGGTCACCTGTTAGCTTCTTTGATAGCAGATGAAAGCATTAAATATTAAGACGGCCGAAGTCAAATTACTAATGAAAGGTACGTGCAAAAATCCAAAGAAAATGTCCAGCTTAAACACTCCAGCTTTCCATTGTTTTAATAATGAACGTTGATAAAATGGACTGGGAACCCTTTTATTTATTATTTTCATGCCTGGCTTTTTATTGTGTAAATTTCCAAAATTAAAAGGAATAATGTTGATGAATGTCTTACAGTACAGCTTGAATACATATCACTGTGCTAATGTTGGTTTATGTGTCTGTGCATAGTGCTTCCTGGAGTATTTTAAAGCATAAAGAGATACACTTTATCAAGTATGCGTCTATAACAGATAAATGTTTTAATAATTCCATACTTTTATTATATCATTGCACTTAATCCTACAATATCACTCTATACCTGGCTCATACTTAAAATTTCTCATGTGGTCTTAAAACTGTTTTTAGTACTGGTCTATTTGAATCACTATATAAATAAAGTCCACACATTACATTAGATTATGGATCTTAAATCTCTGCCTTTCCTTTTAGAATATCATTGGTATGTAGAGAAATTGGAACACCTTTTGGGTGGGCTGTCCACAGCCTGTATTTAACTGGCTACTTCCCTTATGTGTTTTTCTTTGTAGTACAGAAGATAGCATTTTGAAGAGTGGAGACAATCAACATTTTAGGCAGGATTTATACTATTCTAAATTCTCTAGAACAGCTTCTCTTCAAGGGTATTCACATGTCCATCCAGAAGGAGGAGACAAGAGTTTATCCTTGCTATTTGTCAGCAAGCCTTTGGCCAGATAATAATCTTACAAGATTTAGACAGTTATCTATTCATGAACTTCCATGAAGTTCAGAACCCACCCAGGCCAGAGATATGATTTAGATTCTATTCTTTTGACAAGGAAATCAAGAACCTAGTAGTGTAGGGTTTTAAAAACTGCTGATTATGAGGTAGGGGTCTATTCTCAATGAACTCTGTGCCTACTATCACACAACTGACTATCCAGTATTCTCCTCTTAAGAGTTAGGAGCCTAAAATAGTTGTGGAATATTAGTTGAAGATGTGTTACATTTGTTCATGCTGTGGAATATTTGTTTAATGATGCAAAAATGCGTTGCATTCTTTTTTGTTGCATTTGTTTAACTCTATGAAGCTGTGTTAGTTTGCCTGCCTAAAACACCTGATTTGTTTAATAAAGAACTGAATGGCCAATAGCTAGGCAGGAGAGGGATAGGCCGGGCTACCAGGCAGAGAGAATAAATAGAAGGAAAAAAGGAGGTGGGTGGCCCACAGAGGCTATCTAATGAGACTTTACTCAGGGTCAGAGAATCTAGGCTTGCTTTACCCAGCAGGGCTGCATAATAAGATGATTTTGTCACGGGTGTGTAGCTAGAGTTTTCCTGCCTGGCCCACAGTCAGGGCAAATCTCTCTCACCTGCCAGTCCCACAGCCACTCAGACCCGACCAAGTAAACACAGAGACTTATATTGGTTACAAACTGTATGGCCGTGGCAGGCTTCTTGCTAACTGTTCTTACAGCTTAAATTAATTCATTTCCATAAATCTATCCCTTGCCACATGGCTCGTGGCTTACCAGGATCTTCACATGCAGCTTGTCATGGTGGCGGCTGGCAGTGTCTCTCTGACTCAGCCTTCCACTTCCCAGCTTTATTCTCCTCCTTGCCCCGCCTATACTTCCTGCCTAGCCAACGGCCAATCAGTGTTTTATTGATTAATCAGCAACACATTTGCCATACATCCCACAGCACGGGTGTGTTTACCAGGTGTTTGGAAGGGTCTACACTTGTCTGTATGGTGTGCTTTGATCTTGCAAAGGGGAGATCTTTTGCCTCTCCCCTTGGCATATTATAAAAAGCCCCTTTGAATAAAGCTCTGGGCAGCACCCGGGCCCTCCTAAAGCTATCCTGTGTCTCTGTCTTTCTTATCTCTTTCTATCTTTTGTGGGAGCCCATTTTCAGGTTCCTTGTAGCTTTACCCAGCAGGTCCACATAGAGAGGATGATTAGACCACGGGCCTGAGTGCAGGTGTCTGAGATGGTCTGCACTTGGCTGTGCTGGGGAGGAGGTCTTTTGCTCCACCCCTTGGCATCTCTATAAATACCCTGGGGCAGAGACAGTCGGGGCCCGTTGGACTAGGTTCCAGGCCCTCTTGAGGCTACCCTTTATTGTCTATCTGTTTATCTCTACACTCTAAATCCTAATCTAAATATCTAATATTTCCTGCTGCTTGCACTCAAGAAAACTCTGGGGAACTGTGGGTTTGGTGGGTAAACGCCCCGCAATCTTTCTATCATTTCCTCATCCCTCTCTCTTCCACCCAAGAACCCTCTAAAAGGTGGGAGCAGGTCTGAGCTGGACTCCCACAGACTCCCTCAAGGAGGAAGAAGGAGGAGCAAGAAAAGGAGGAGAGGATGACACCAGGGGCCAGCCACCCAGCTAGCTACAGAGTAAGAAGTAAAGAAAGGTATATAGAATAGAGAAAGGTAAAAAGCCCAGAGATACAATGTAGAAGAAGAGAAATGGTATAATTTAAGAAAGCTGGCTAGAAACAAGCCAACCTAAGGTCAGGCACTCATAAGAAAAGGTTAAGTCTCCGTGTATTTATTTGGAAGCTGGGTGGTGGGCCCCCAAAGAGTAAAGAATAAAAACAACCAGATACATAAAATAATTTGGGAGATGAGCATTGAGTCGGTTTGGCTATTTATGGCTAAAATGGAGTGTAGAATGGTTAGCTCCCTAGTCTTGCTACTTTCAGGCCTTAGTGGATGATCAATAGAATTCAAATACATGGAGTTAAACTGACACAGGACCCTTTGAAGTTGAAGCAACTGTAAAGAAGAGGAGAGAAAATCAGGGCTGAAGTTAGGTATATAAGCTCCAAAGACTAATAGTGGCTCTAAGAAAGTAATCACACCCATTTCCACCATGAGAATCCAGTGACTCAATTTCAAATCTGTTTGCAGAAAATGATGGGAGTGTTTGACATATTTTTTTCAACATTTTTATTTTAAAATGTAATTACATCATTTCTCCCTTCTTTTTCCTCACTCTACCTCTCCCATGTGCCCCTCCTCCTGCTCTTTCTCAAACCATGACCTCTTTCTCTTCACTTGTTATATATGTGCATAACTATCGTAGTCTACTGAATCTGCTCAGTTTCACTTGCAGTATATGATTTCAGGGCTGGCCGTTTCGAACGGGACAATTAAGCAAGGGCCTCATCCCCAGGGAAGAATAATTGTCCTTCTATGCTGTCAGCATTCCATGGTTCTCTGCAGTTCTTTGTTGAGGGGTGGCCACTGTGAGATTTCTCACTTCCATATTAGAAAGTCTGTTGGTATTGTCCTTGTTTAGGCAGCCAAACTTTGAATCTGATTTTAGAGAGCATGTAAAGGAGATGGGACATTAGTACAATTATCAGAACCATATGCACAGCATTTAACCTTGATATTAGAAAAATGCCCTCTGAGCAGCAATGAGGATATCCAAATTCATATGGTTTTGTATAATTGCTTTTCTCGTTATTTAGACCACAGAATGAAGAACAGACGTTCCTTTCAAATTTAAATGGCTGTGCTATTTAAAGCATTCTAAGTATATTTATTAGGAGTTTCAATATATCAAATGATGTTCTCTAGTACCATAAATGGTTTAAAAATGGAAGCTAGATAGTCATATCAAGGGAAAACACTCCAGGTCTAGAGATGCTGTTACATATTAGCAGAGTTATCTAGTGTTTTCAACCTGACACTTTTCAAGGAAATTCTAGTATATTTTGTCAGTCCATCCCAGAAGTAACTACAGCTGCAGAGCCATTGGGTACCCTTACGAGATGCCCAACATCTTCCTAGCCTTGTGATCCACACAGCAACAAAAGGGCTTAGGCTGAGATCTGTATGAAAGCTTACACAAACTCTTAAGGAGGGCCATTTGGTAAGGAGGAATATTATCCTCTAGGCAAGCTGCATCTGCTTGTAAAGCTTTCTTTAACTGTTAATATGATGAACACATTCCACCTCAGAGGATCAAGGTTTCCAAGAATAAGGAAGATAAAAATCTAGTTCCCAGAGATTTTGCTGCAGGCTGTGTGACCTAGGAAATGCGTTATCATTTTGAAGAAATCTCAGGATAATTGTAATGGCCAGTATTGGGGTATTACCTGGTGCCTAGGAGGGAGACAAATGACCAGAATGGAGGAATTTAGTGACCAGGGATTGAAGTCTCTTGGCTTCAGGGTGTAGAAAATATTGTTTACAGTCAGGGAAAGCATGTGAGTTCTTTAATCTGATTACATCTGGGGTGTTTGTTGTTGCTCTATCTGGCATGTCAGTGATCCTGCTTGGGGTTTCACGGGAAGGCTAAAGAGAACTGAATCATTGTCCCGTTCCAAAACCTGGCCTAGTTTGTTTTGCTTTGGATTATCAATTGTTTCATTCTTTATGCTTGTGCAACACAGAAAACCAAAAATTCACTTAAAAATAATTAAGGTCAGCTGATGGTCATTAGAGGTGACCTTTAGGGACCAAGGAGGAATCTTTGCCTGTGTGTGTGTGTGTGTGTGTGTGTGTGTGTGTGTGTGTGTGTGTGTGTGTTTCCTCCGTGTTAGTCTTGCCTTTGCTGGGTTGCACCAAGGTCTTGCTAACCACTGGAAACACTAAGGGCATTTTCTATGCCATGATCCCTCTTTGAAAAATGTTCATTGGTTAGAGTCCAATGGCTGGATTCTGCGTTTTCTCTCTAATTGGTTATGTCAGAATGAGTTGCATTGAATGGACACCACCAAATATTTGTGGTATAGGATCTGATGGACTCAAAAAAGCTGTGGAGAATATTCAGGTTTCCAGAGGTCATGTAAATTGTTTAAGTCCTGTTACCAGGCAAGTCAGCACCTGCTCGTTCAGGGCAGATCATGGACAAATCCCTGTGCTTTGAGGAACCTTAGGGACAAAGATGCCGGAACTCCTAGGAGGCTGTTCCATGTGGCATTCTTCAAGCTCTTCCTTGTCCTTTAGATGAATGTGTTCTTTTTTATTAATCCTTTTTATTTTCTAATATTCTAGTAAAAGCAGAAAAATAATCCTACAATTTTTCTTTAATAGTTCTTGCTTTTAAAATCTAATAGAATTATATCATGTCCCCCTTTTTTTCTCCACCAGATCCTCCTAGTTCCTTTCCCTCAAACCCCTCCCATACCTTCCTACTCTCAAGTTGATAGCCTTTCTTTCCTTGATTATATTTGTTGTGTGTGTGTGTGTGTGTGTGTGTGTGTGTGTGTGTGTATGTGTGCGTGCATACAGATGTATGTAAATAGAACCTGCTGAGTCTGCTTTTATTGTTTGTGTGTATATGGTTCCAAGGCTGATCACTCTGTATTGGACAACCAATAAGGGGCTTTTTAAAAATTTTTTTAGTCCTTTGAGTATTTTTATATGTTTTGATCATATTCACTCCCCCTCCCCCAACCATCCCCAAATCCAACTCCGTTCCCTATCCATCCAACTTTATTTTTTATTTTTTTTTAAAATTTCTTCAAGGCCAATTTTTGCTGTCCAAATATTCTTGGCCGTGTGGTCGTCTTCTGGAGAGTGGTCAACTTGCCAGGGGCTCCATTCTCAGAGAAAATTCTCTCTCCCTCTCCCCGCAGCTAAAATTGCCAACACCCCCACAGCTAGGGGTGGGTGTGTGCCCAACGCCTTGGTTCACACCGGGATTGGGTTTGGCTTGAGCTCCTACAGGTTTTATGTATGCGATTGCAACTACTGTGAGTGAGTTCCTGTTTCCTGCTGTGTCCAAAAGACAACGTTCCCTTGGCCTCATCCCTACCTGTGGCATTTATTCTTTCCAGCCCATTTCATGTTTCTTTTTTAAAGGTTTATTGTATTTTTTTTTTTTTTTTTTTTTTTTTTTTTTTTGGTTTTTCGAGACAGGGTTTCTCTGTGTAGCTTTGTGCCTTTCCTGGGACTCACTTGGTAGCCCAGGCCGGCCTTGAACTCACAGAGATCCGCCTGGCTCTGCCTCCCGAGTGCTGGGATTAAAGGCGTGCGCCACCACCGCCCGGCCTTATTGTATTTTTAATTGCATGCTTGCACATATGTATGTGCCTGTGTGTGTGTGTGTGTGTGTGTGTGTGTGTGTGTGTGTGTGTATGCGTATGGGTGTAGGTTTCTGCAGAGGCCAGAAGAGAGTTTCAGGTAGTTGTGAGCCACACCTAACTTGTTAGGAACTGAACTCCTTCAGTCCTCTGTAATAGCAGCTAGTGTTCTCAATGGCTGAACCATCTCTCTAGCTCTGTTTGGTCATATTTTTTTATACTAAGAAATCTGTGTGCTTTTGTTTTTATTACTTCAGAGTACATTCATGTTCTAAGTTAAATGTTCTTTTCCAGCTCATCAGATTGATTGCTTAGCGTTTTGCCTGACTGTATGAGCATCAATTGTTCCTGACTCATTAGCCACCATTTATCAGATGTAGCAAGTTAACATAAACTTGGAGGCTTAAAACATAAATTTATCATCTTATAGTGGTGGGTCAGAAGTTCAACTGGGTTGTAGTGGGCTACACTTTCACAGGGGTCACATATCAGATATCCCAAATATCAGATATTTACATTACAGTTCATAATAATGGCAAAATTATAGTTAAGAAGTACCAACGAAAATAATTTTATGGTCAGGGTTATTGCTACATGTGACATGTGGTCACAGCATTGGGAAGGTTGAGAACCACTGCTCTTACCCATAAGGAAATCTAAGCTTAAGTGAATGCCAAGGCTTTACAGTGCTGTTCGCCTGGGCTTGAACATCTGCACTCAAGGGGTCCTTCTGCTTCAGCCTCCTGGGTAGCTGCTGCCATCTCCTACAGGCACCAAGAGCTTGGCACCTGCTTGTGGCATTACTGTTAATGTTAGTAATTGTGCATGTGTGCACGTTTGTGTGCCCTGTGCGTGCACGTGTGTGTGCATGTATGTACATGTACACATGTGTGACTTGTCTTCCCTCGTAATCCACCTAAATAAAAAAGTTCCACCAGCCGAAGATCCTAGGGGCCTTACATTTCCTTTTTCTTTCATGTTGAATTGAACTTAGAAATGTTATAATGAATGGGAAAGAGTTAAATTTGAGACTCACAAAGTCTGAGAGAACTGTGAGTACCACTTTAGAGTTTTTTTTTCTCTTTTTTTAAAAATCACTTTCTGAGTTAGTTATTTTATTGGAAATATATTCACTATGTGGCAAGTATTTGGCTTTAAATCTTCAAGATAAATCCAAATTTTTTTCATTAAAAACAAGATATCCTAGAATCATTTGATTTCTTCCAAGGCATATAATTTAGCAGATTTAAGTAAGACTCATGAAAGGGTGTTTAAAGCTATTGGCGTAGAAGGCATCAAGTTCTTAATAAATGCGTACCATCTTTAACCAGTTCACCATGAGTTTTCACCAGAAAGTCCTGTCCTGAAAATAGACACCTGTTTCCCCATGTACTGCTCAAGATAAATCTTTTTAATATTCTATTTTTTTCTGCTGGATTCAATTGTACTTTAACTGGATTTTACTCATCTTCCTGATATATCATCTCCAAGTCTATCTTTTCTTAGAAGTTCACTAAAATAAATTTGTATTATCTCAGAATTTTAATTTTCAGCCATATTGTATCAGGTACTGAAATCAAAATCTAACTTTCAAAAATTCATGATTGGTTATACATTTAAAATGTCCCCTATTGCCATGGGCTAAAAGGATGTTTTACTCTGGATATAGTACTCCAGAATCATTGCAAGAGTCTGGCTATTAGGAAGGAGGTTTTTTAATGGAAAGCTAGCTAATGCTGAAAGGTTAAACTGGAGGGTCTGAGGGTTATCCAGAAAGTGAAAATAGAAGAAAAGGATTAGGTGGTAGAATTTCCTTTGCTTTTAGGGATATCTCAAAACCAAGGATGATAGTCTTTATCAGCTTTTACAATTGTCTGTCACGTTTTTTTCTCTTGGAGTGGGTTACTTGCCCAGCACACTCAGTGTTCTTTGGCTTATGTGAGTCATACCACGTGCTGGGCTGTGACGAGCTGCATTTGGCTTTATTGTTTTATGTTGTGGTCAGATTGTGGGGTTTCGTGCATGTTTTCCCCTGTGTCTTATTTCACCAGCCTAATGAGGCCTCCCAGAGGCAGAGCTGGGCCTTATCATTCCCATGTGTTTGATAACCAGACTCAGTGAATATGAACTATTCTCAGTTCTCATCAAACCTCATTGTCAACAAAAGAAAGCATCTCTCATGGCCTGGAGTAGTAGTCTCTGGGAGAAACAGTTCTCTGAGTTTAGGGGTGATTGTACTTTTGGTGAATGCCTGGCTTGCCTGGCATGTCAAGATTTACACCTCTTGCCTGGTGTAATTATTAAGTGTGCCCCATTTTCTCAGTAATTGGAAAGATGCCTGCTTGATCTATTTGCAAGGGAAAGCCTAGAGTTTTCAACATGACCCTCAGATCTTTCAAAGTCTGATCATTAAGTGACAGCCCAAACTTCACTCTGTCATTGATGGTGCCCTGTTAGGAGAGAAATAAAGGGAAGATGTTGTCTCTGAGTTCTCTACTGTGTCCACTCATCAAATGGGGTGCACAGTAGCTAATTAGCCTATGCTGGGATGGAGATTTTCATCAACCAATGATTTTTGATTTTGAGTTCTCTCAGTGTCCTAGGCCAAGGAATTGGTCAGTTGTTCCTGGGAGTTGCCCTGTAGAACAGACACTGTAAACAGCATCTTCATTCCAGGGAAGACACAGGATCCCTGGAGGTTTCGGGATATGCCAGCAGCAGGCTGACTCCAGATCTGTCTTGGCCTTGAGCCACCACAGCACGCTGCTTTTCCGCCCCGTGCCTTACACGTATTCTGGTTCTTTCCAACTTTGGGAAAACTCCTTTTAGAGAACAGTTCTTGGCACTGTACCTCTATCTGGTAATGCCCACTAGAGCATTTTTAAAGGGTTGGGGGAAACGACACTCTGCTGGCTTGAAGTCTTTAACTTTGGACACTATTCTTTGGAGAAAACATGTCCAAATGAAGTCCTGATCATGCCCTAGATCTTTCTAGAATGATATGTTGAACATTGCAGAGTTCATGGGTAAATGTATGTGTACTGGAATAGGCTCTACTTCAAAACTCTAGCCCCAGCCAAACATTAAAACAGCTAATGGACAACAAATACCCCATGCTAAGCTTCTCTGTTGAGGACACACATGAGCAAAGACAAGGAAAATATTACAGGCAAGAAAGCCAGCAATTTAGTATCTGACAGGTTTGGTAAGGTTTGGAAAGGATGTGTACTGGCCCTTAGGGCAGATGGGTCAGAGAAATATGGTACCAAGTATTTGTGATGTCAGGGAGAGAATCTATCACAGGGAAAGTGAAGGAGGGTTAGGTTGGGACAGTGGGTGGATGAGATGTACCAGACTCTGTACCAGACCATGGGAAACAAGACGGGGTAGCAGATGTACCCAGTATGCAGGGACAGGGAGTAGAGGGTCAGATCAGTGCTGGCTTCATGAGCAGGTGGCAAGTGCCCTTGGAGGACCTTGGGTTCGGAGTGAAATGAGCTGTTGTCACTCTTCTCAATTCTTGGTTTCCTTTACATTTCATTTAGTGACCGATGTCCGATGGACCCATGCCCTCCCCCCGGGGGGTGGTGGTGGTGGTGTAGGGGGTGGAGCCTGAGCTTTTGTGCTTTGGCCTTCCACACCCCTCACCTTCTTAGTTCAGTTTGCAATTGTCCTGTCTCCAAGACTTGCCTGCCCTTGCTCACTGTGTCCATCATGGCTTGGTCTTGGAAACCTGACTGAGGCAACAAGGAAATAAAAAATTACAGACACACACACACACACACACACACACCCTCACACACATACTCACACACATACTCACACACATACTCACACACAAACACACACACACACACACACACTCTCACTCACTCCCTGACACACACAGAAGCTGTGGTCAGATGGGCTGGAGAGGGCACCCACTACACAATCAGGAACCTCAGCACACTTGTCATGTATAGCACGGGAGGAGGGATTACCAATTTTGGTCGATGGCCTCTATAGGGGAGCAGAATCGGGTTGCAGTCATCAGGAGGAGGAAGTTTCAGTTGCTGGTTTTTTTACACACTGCCAACATCTGTACACCCAATCAGAGGGAGGCGTTGTCACTTCCCGGAGTCTGGCCTGGGGAAGGCTCTGCCAATTCTCAGGGGTCTGAGACACTGTGTCATTGACATGGACACAGCCGTTCACTCAAGACTTCATCTGCTCCCCACGCATTCGCTCAGAGCCACCTCCATCCCTGCATATGCTGTCTATCTCTTTCTCTCAATTAGCTATTTCAGCTGGCTTCCATCTCCAGCAGACCCTTGGGTGTGAACTCGGGAAGAGCTAGGGTAGGTACATACATACTGTGGTGCCATGTGGCCAGATGTGGTGGCAGTTGTGCTTGCCCAAGCTGGAGGTATCACTATACATTCCTTAGAGCATTTGGATGAAGCAAGTACCATTCTGCCCCTACTCAGGTACGTGACAGTCCCAGGGCATGGACTGCAGTCATATGGGGTGTACAGGTTGGAGTGACAGATTTGTGGGAAAGAGTTTGTGTTTTCTGTCCTGAGAGTGCAGACAGAGAAGAAACTTTGATAATGGGGTAGACCCTAATGGGACACATTTTTGTCTTTGTCTATTTTCTGTTGCTATGACAGAACACCTGAGACTAGGCATTTTTATTAAATGTATTTACTTTATTAAAACAAGAGAGATATCTGGGCCCACGATTGTGGAGGCTTTGAAGTTCAGGACTAGGCAGGCACATCTGGAAAAGGCCTTATGCTGCACCACAGCGTGGCAAATGGGGTCGTGTGGCTGGCGCATATGTGAGGGTGGGAAGTTGGCATGTGCTCGAGAGAGCATAGAGCATGTATGTGAGAGAGCAAGCGACAGTGCTGGCCTGCTTTCTAAAAACCCACTAGGGTTTGCAGCTGAGTCTACCCTCCAACATACCCCCTGGAGAAACTGAACCTCATACTGGAACACAGGAGAGTCCAAAGTTGTTGGGAGTCAGAGTGAGGAGGAGTGCTTAGCAGATGAGTGGAGCCCATCTCCAGTGTCACCTTAAATGGTAAGTCAACACCATAACCGGTGGAGGCGGAGATAGTGGAAAAAGGAAACGGCCTGTTTTCTTTTCTTTTCTTTTTTAAATGCCTTTAATAATTCGTTTTCTCTACCTTTAAAGAAGGGTTTCATTCATCACTTGTGTTTTCTGCATTGGACCCACAATTAATACAGCTAGTCCTGGGTGAAATATGTCTTTAATAGTATTGCCTCCCCAAATCTCATCAAATGAAAGTGGAACTCTGAGCCAAACTCCATGGATGTCTCCTTCTTTGGGATGTGCTTTGAAGTGGTGGTGCTGTTTTGGAAACACCATTTAAGTGTTTTCTTCCAAACACTTTAGTAGACTGTGAGGAGTGACCGAGTATAGCAGGGCTCTGGCAACACTGGGTTTGGAAAGAAAAGCCCCTTTGCTTACCTCTTCATCCATCAGAGCTGAGTTTCCCTTCTATGTTTCGAGACCCCGCCCATTCCACTGCATGGAGAGCAGGGGTTGCTTCTCACTGGAATCATCAACTGTGCAGGGGTTGCTTCTCACTGGAATCATCAACTGTGCAGACTTGTCCTGTGACAAACGCCCACCTAAGCTGTGAGCTCCCTCGGATGAGGTGTGTAAATATCTGGACCCCCTTCTGTGGCTGACATCCGAGTCTTTTCTGCATGGCTGGTGGTTCCATGATGGGGCTGGCTACACTTCTGTGGATCTTTTATACTTTGGTGTTATTCCAGTCAGTCCTGGAGGCCGAGGGAGCCAGAATTTTCTTTGAACTGAGGGGCATAGCACAATGTTCTGTCAAACTGGGCACAGGTTCATCATTTAAAAGATTTTGTAATATTTCATGGAAATAGTTACCAAATGGCCCAGGGTTTGTCAAATTGGCTCCAATTATTTTTCAGGCAGAAAGGAAAAGGTTTATTGATCCATGCTAAAACACATACTTGGTATAAATAATTTTGTTAAGTAAAAGAACAGTTCTGTAAATAGATTTATTAATTCTCTGCTGAAGAATTATGGAGTGTGTGAAAACAATGGTTTATGTTTATGGACTGTGCTGGTTTACAGTCCCTAACAGTTTTCTTCATTCTTCATGCAAAGCTCCATTGATTCCTTCTTTCAGAATATGCTAATTGAATAATTACTGCTTTTCAGGCTTAAGGATGCATAAATGAACAAAGCCTGAACTCAAAGTGTGGCCAGGGCTAGCCTGAGCTCAGTTCACCAAGTCTTTCTATAGAGACTTGGAAATATTCTAAAAGGTGGGCTCACTTAGTTTCTGATAGTTACAGTTCCATAGATATTCTTTTTCTGCACAACTAATAAAAAGCTAGTAATCTAAATGACTTACTAAAATTACTAAACTGTGTTCATAACTTAGTAACCATTGTGAAGTTAGCATATCGCTAACACCTCTGCTCAGTCTTCCTCATGAATTCTTGACTACCGTGATCCTTTGCCACTGGATAACTGAGTGTTGGCCCCAGTGAGCAGCAAGCACCCTCAAATGTCTAGAAAAATGTCCCATTAGTGTTTCCCCAAAAGAGGACCCCCATCTTTCTTAAAATAGGTTTTGCATTTTGTCAATTGTGTGTTCAGGGCCTATGGATGCAGTCTTCCAAATCCATCTTATGTTTGTTCACAGTAGTAAACCACACCTAACTAGATTGTAGCATTAGCGTCTGTTGGACAATATATTCTGAAGATTTTTACAGTGATATTTGTGAATGAAGGTGGTGTATAATTTTCTTGGAAATATTTGTATTTTGGAATCTGTGATGCTTGTCTGTATTTATCTTTATTTCCTCCCTTATAGTCTGTCCTCCAATCTTCTAGAGCACATCCATTTTGGAATTAAGAAAATTGATAATGTTGCTAACATATGATTAGTACAATACAAATTAGTTACTAGCATATAATCTGTACAATTACAAATAAATTTAAGCAGCATGAAGTGCTCTGTGAATATAGCCACTGTGGTTTGCCTCTACCTAGTAAATGGGAAAAAAATGAAAAGTCCCTGGAGAAGTGTTTGCTTTGTCCCACTAATAGCCAGGCAAGATTGAATGTCAGCCTCCTAGAGAGGGACATTTGATTCAACATAAAACCAAGTTGTTAGAATAACAGGGAGGACAGAGGGAAAAAAAAGGAGGATGGGCAGGAAGAGATGAGAGATGAATGCATGAATGAATGAATGAATGAATGAATGTGTTTAAGCTCTTGACATGTTTTTTGAAGATCACCCTGGCTTACCTAGTGTTTGTGTAGACATACACACGGTAGAAGCTTTGCAGGACAGGAATACCTGCCACTGTGACAACATTCTGAGCAGGGCCTCTTGCAAGACTGGAGTTCTCTACTAGAAAGAGATCCAAATTTGAAAGTTAGAATTTAAATTGGGCAAATATAGTAGGATCATATCCTTTACTAAAAATAAGACAATATATGTCCATATATGTCTTCAATATTTGACTTCTTTAAATAGTAAATTCTCTTATCCTTTACCCTAGGGCATTTACAATATTAAGCAAATTAAATTAAACTGGGCTGTACCCATTTATAGGATTTACCACCAGAATTACAAATTTAAAGTAACTGTATCCTATATAAATTATTGTGCATTGAGATTTTAATTGTATACGCTCCCTAAATAATGAAATAATTACTTTTGGTAGAACATCTGCGAAGACCACAATGAGTGTATTCTCAGTCTGCTACAAATCCAAAATACAGACTGGAACGGAAATTGTGACTTTAGTGCTCTATCTTCCCATGTCTGTATCACCAACAGAGCATGAGCAATCTTGAAACACTGCAAGTTGGGAGTATTTAATGAGCAGTAAGAACGAATACACACACCTAGTGTTCCACTTCTGTTCCAGGTGTTGACACACTACCACAGCCTGTGCAAAACGACTGTGAACATAACCAAAACAAAACAAACAAAAAAAAACTGATTTTTAAATTGTTCCCATGACCATGTTGGATCCCGGACACTGTCCTTGGTGTATGTATTGCTCTAGTATTTCAAGTCCTTTTCAAAAAGCTACTAACCCGTAATTAGTCTGTCTTAAGGGAGTAATTAAATGTTAGCTCTAACTCTACCATGACGAGCAATTTAGTAAAGCTCATGTTTAGTAAACATGACCTCTGTGTTCTAGAAGGGCATTATTGAGACTTATTAAAGAGACATTTGAAGACTAGATTAAGATATTTATATAATTGTAGGGCCACATGTGAAACTAACATTGAGGGCCCTTGTTTCAAAAAAAAGGATTATCAATAGTGAGTAAACCTCCTCCTCCCACAGTCTCCGACATGATTTTGTCATGTGTTATTTGCTAATTAATGTAATTCTAAAGAATGAAAACTATAAATTATAGTACATGGGCCTTTGACCTCAGTGACAGTGCATGATGCCCATTTTTAGTGTGAATTCCAGAACCTTTACATCTCAACAGCAGGGCTGGAAGTGTGTTTTCTAAGCAAAATTAAGGAAAAGCTGCACAAAATGTCTCCACTTTTATTCACCTTTGACACAGGCTTGCATATTCTGTGGATGCTCTTTTTAACTTATGAATGAGGGGGTACTTAAAGAGAATGGAATTGTCCTGTCTTTCCCTTTTCTTCCGTGTTGGCTAGCACAGCAAAAACGGGCAGAAAGAGGTTCCCTGCTGGTTTGTGTTTCTTTAACCCCCCACCTATTTCTCAAGGAAGCAAGCTCTGGCTTGAGTGGCCAATGTGTCATGTTGGGGCTCTCAGTGACTCCCTCTACATCATCTTTCTTAGTGGTAAGATTTGCTTGCCCTCTTCTATTGTGTGTGTGGTGTATGTCCACATGTGTACGCAGGCATGCTGGCCTGTGCATGTTCATGTGGAAGCCAGAACTCTGTCTGGTACCTTCTACTATTTTACCCCTTAGTTTTTGAGACAGCGTCTCACGGAACCTGGAGCTTGCTGCACTTGGAATGCTTTATGTAAAGAGGGAGGCAGAAACCCATAGACAATTGTTATTATTTCTGGCTCCATTTGTTCTCAAGCATGCCCCATCATCCCATGAGACTTAATTTTACAAAATGAAGTTCAAAGATCAAAGTGATAAAACTTTCAGGGGTTTGGTGAGATGACTCAGGAGGTTAATGTGATTTTTCCTTAAGCCCTATGACCTGAGTTTGATCCCTGGAACCCACATGGTGGAGAGAATTGACTTCCACAAGTTGTCCTTTGTCTTCCACACACATGTGTATGCACCCACCCACATACACATACACAAAAGAAGTAAAAAAAAAATAAGAATTTCCAGATGGTGATAGGAACCAAACATGGGATCCCTGTGAAGGGTGCAACTGTTGCATACCCGTGAAGCTGACCATGACTCAGTGATCTCACTATTATGTGACATAATTGCACAGAATATGCAGGATCAGCATGACATGTCATTAGTGTATACATTTATTAACAGTTATTTTACACACAGAAAGCATGTATTATATAGTTGGACATCTATATTGTCCTACTACCCTAATAAACTCACCCAATGGTGGTTATACTCCTATTATTGAATCTGGGTTGAGCATTTCTTATGGGAGTTTTAAATAAGCAAGATACACTTTCCAACCCATAGGGCTCTGGGAAGCTTGAGCACACCTTATCTGTGTTCATGAGGTCATATGGCCATGTATTCATCTGGTCATGAGGCAGCTGTGCACCAGACACAGCCCTGAGGTGAGTTCCAAAGATTGCCGGGGTTCCTTACCTCAGTAACTAAGCAGATTATAGCACACGGGGAAACGCCAGCCATGTAAACGAAGTTAGCTCCTTAAAACCTTGGGTAAGAAGGCCTCTTCTATAGCCACAAAGGGGAAATGTAAATACAGAATAAAAATAAAAATGTCTACCTGAGCAAGTAGTGCTGAACTCTGGTTGACTTAGCAGCTAAGTCAAATTTGATGACTAAGAACCCCCAGGTCTCAAAGCTTCTGAAGAAATATTGGGATAATAACTCATCAACCAGTTCAATACAATCTATTGGTAGAATACTACTTTTCAAGTGTTTTTTTTTTTGTTTGTTTATATATGTTTTACCAATCAATCATCTTGGATATACTAGTTTTTAAAAAGGCTATTTCATTAATTACTCAGTCCTTATTGAATAAGCTCACATCTCTTAGCTTTAATATTGCTTCTCAGCCTTTTATCTAAGTATAGTATCTTATATGGTTTAACATAATTTTACTTACATAATTTAAGATCTAAATATTTTTAAGGATTGTTTCTTCTATTTCACTGATACATTGCAGTGGCTGGCACCATACTTATGCATCTAGGGCAGCAAAATAGGACTCAGTAGAGTATAAGAAAAGATGTGAAATTGGGGATGGACATAGGCTGAATCCAGGAGTTGTTGGTGGAAGAAGTAGGGGCTAAATATTATTAAAATAAATTGTACACATGTTTGAATTTTTCAAAGAATTAATAAATATATCTGACTGATGTGATGACTTGGAGGTTAAGAGCACTTGCTACTCTTACAGAGGACTGGGGTTTGGTTCCCAGCATCCATATGGTAACTCACAACCACCTGTAACTACAGTTCTAGGAGATGAGATGCCTTCTTTTGACCTCTGAGGACCCTAGGAAAGCATGTGGTGTATATACTTACATGCAGGTGTGTGTGTAAATGAGTGTGTGGGTATAGTATAAAATTTAGAAAGGCTTTCAAGAGGGTAACAGTAGATGATGTGGAAAGAAGAGGTACAGGCAGAAGGACACAGGAGTCATGAGAGATGATAGAAAGCTATTTTTTTTCCCTAGTTTCAACTTGCAGATTTTTTTCCATCTTTAGTGCTGTATAAGAATGTACTGGATAGCGAAAGTGTAAAACCCTAAGCAAAGCCACATAGTTTCAGAATGGACATTCTGATGGTATAGACATTCATTGGGACGCATAGGGTTTGGGACTGGGCAGGGATTTTGAGTGGTTTTTTTTAAACTAGCTGTGTGATGTTTTCATTTGTGAGTTAATAAGAATAAAGTGATTTTACTTAAAAAACAAAGTCTGTGTAGCGTGTGCTTTTTAAAGACCTCTTCCCCACCCATGCCCATTTGGGTTTGAAAATATGGATCTAATTTCCATTTCTAAAACTTAATGGGCTTTTTAGAAAGTATTAATTTTCCAGCTCTTGAGTCTTCTTATTCACTGATACCGGGGTCAGGGAGAGTTTAACACCAGGAAATGTTCATTTAGGACATGGGTGCACTAACTCCCAAGCTGGTTCTGAGAGGATGTTGCTGAAAGATAATGTGGTGTTTTGTTTGTTTTTTTTTTTCAGATGCAGAGCCGAAGTATCTGATAGTCGTGCGACCCGCTCCTCCTCCCAGCCAGAAGAAGTCATGTTCAGGTACAGTCGTTGCACTGCATTTTCTTGAAGTTAACTATGCTCTATGCAACTTCATCTTCCACTACACGCCAGAGACGAAATGCCTTGGGAATATCTTAGCAATGTAGGAATAGATGGTTTCAGTCCTGAGTCTGCAGCTTTCCCTGCTGGACAAGCAGCATAGCCTGGTCTTAGACACTACTCTCAGCATAAGGTGGCATTGCTACTTCTTGTGACTGTCTAAGCTGAAGTTTAGACAGTTAACACACTCTCTTTGCCTTGGTTAATGGGAGGGGTAAGTGAATTAACACAGCTTCTGGCCTGTGATAAGTGTCATTTTGGCTAATTCCTGCTAGCCTGTTTCTATTGTGTAAGGGTGACCTCTTGCCCACTCTTGGCCTTTCAGATTTTAAAGACAAAGCTTTATAACTAACTTTGGCTTAAGGAAGCCATTTATGTTTGGAAAGGATAACTCATTTGTGTATATACTGAAGGGATTGGCACTTTAGTTTTATTTACTCTGTGTCTCTCCTTTCTGGACTTCCCTCCGACCAGGAAGGCTGGAGACAGAAAATGGATAACTTACATATCAATAAGAGTAAAACTTCAACATGACTGCGATACTGTTGCCAACTTGACAGGAGCTTAAATTGCCTTGGAAACATCTCTTGGCACACCTGTTAGAGATTACTTAGCCTCTGGGTGTGTCTGTGAGGGCGTATGTCAGTTAGGTTAATTGAGAATGGAAAGACCTAACAGTGGGCAGTATGGTCCCCTGAGCTTCTGTCCTGGACCACATAAAAGGAAGAGAGTGCATGAATCCATCGCTCTGCCTCTTGGTTGTGGATGTGCCCCAATCAGCAATCAGCTATTTCAAGCTCATGCTGCCTCAGCTTCTCTGCTATGAATGGTTACCCTTGAATCGTGAGCCAAAATAAACCCTTTCTCCTTTAAGATGCTCTTACTGGGGTATTTAACCACAGCAACAGGAGAAAAATACTAAAGACAAAAGACTAAAAGCTTGCCATGTCTAATTAGTAAGACTTCATCTGAGTATTGCTCTGAAGGAAAATGTTGTGTCCTCTAACGGAGCGTTCATATTCCTTCCTGTGGACAGTATTGACCACAGAGTTCTACTTTGCTTTTTTTCTGGTATGAACTCTTCTCCACTCAATGATTCCCTAACCACTTTCATCTTTTGAGTAACCCTGGATGCCACACAGAAAAGCATCTTTGTGTTTGTTTTGCTTCTCTGGAGGGATAAGAGGGGAGGAATAGCATTTGATACTTCTGTCACACTGAGCATAGGTGCCTTGGTCACTCTGAATTTGTACTCAATGAATTAGCACAGGGCTGGTCACCAGAACTCAGCTTCCAGTACCCTTCTCTCCTTTTCTTACACTTCCGTTATTTCTTTTACAAGTAGCATTGAATGATCAAGCATTCTGAGAAATAAAAAAAATACACATTCCATCCCCCCTTCCGCCTCTTACCTGAAACAAAGGGGAAAACTCAGTATCAAGACAGTGCTTGAAACTTTTGAACAACAAGGTCAAACGTGACTGTGGTGTCCTAGAATGTGATTTCATTTGGCTAGTCACTGACCTGTTTGTTCATGTAACCCTGATCATATAAATAAAAATTTATAAGGAAAATCAGACCACTGGGGCTTTTGTGGCTCAAGTAATAATTCCTACCTTCATTTTATTTCAAGGTTGCTGACGCTGGCCTTGGAGATTATTTCTCACTTCCTCATTCCTAGCTCAGGAAGTTGTATCATCCTGCTCAGCATGAGATAGTTCCACCTTTCCTCTCGGGCAGTGGATATAGTTTCTGGTTTTGTTTTCTGCATCTGGGAGAGATGTGGTGACTAATGGAATCACTTCCATTTGTTTTACATTTGCATCTGCCACATAGAGTCTAATTAGCTAATCTTTTTCATATTAAAATCGCCAAGTTAGTGACATAATTGTTTGATTATGCAACCTTAGCATCTCTTGGGGAATGAAATATACATTTTTCATCTCTAAAGCTGCATTTCATCTCCTCATACACTGTGAGTTGAGCCAAGGATTCACTACAAAGGAAACTAGAAAATAATCAAGGAAATCCAAATATGAGTTTTTACCTTGCATTCTATGTAATGTTGTATTACATTCATGACAGTCAACTCAGAAACAGAAAGATTAGTGTAATCACCTCAGTGTTTGTTTCCAAGCTGTATGTGCCCCCTACTTTCAATCAAGAGTCTCCTATCTATTTCTTGGAGGCCAAATGTAGACCACTCAAATCACCATCTGCAAGACATGATGGCAGGCGCATCTGAAAAGGTTTATAGAGAGGAGTACATGCCTGTCTGCAGCCAACAACTATTATGATATTCATAAATTACTTTAGACATCATTAAGAGGTCAATTTTCCTAGTTAACTTTCTAATGTTATGTTACTATGTCAAACACCCAAGATAATCTTAGTTTTAGAAGGTTGATTCTGTAACCATGGACCCCATTCTTTAGGGTTATGGTGAGACATCATGGCAGGAAGGCATTAATGCTCATCTTATCAGAATTCAAAAAGTGAGAAAGAAGAGGAGACTGGGATTCCATAATCCCCCTTTCAGGGTATACCCCAGAGATCTTAAACCCTTCCCATTATGGCTTATTTCTTGTAGTAACTCCCAGTAAGAGCATGGGATGAAAACCAGGCCTTTAGCATTGTGACACTCATTCAAATCATAGAACCATATGTAGTAAAAAATTTTACTATATATTTTCTAAAAGTTGAAGAGGGTGTTTGTTACTTTACCATAAGTAAATGCCAGATGCTTAAGGATATAGATTTACTCTGCTTTGAATATTACACAATGTATGCAGATATTGAAAGATATGGCACCCCATAAATAAGCCAGCTGCATTAGGATGAGGCCTTTTTATACCACTGGGTTGTATAAATCCTGGGTTCAGAGGCTTTCTTCCTGGAGTTATAATTGACAGGCCTTAAAGGAACAGACATGACAGTTTTCAAGAGCGTTTGTGTCAAATAGTCACCATCACACTCACTTATGGGGTCCTGTCTTACACACTTTACTAAAGGTCCTAGGCGCTGTGCTGTATTGTTCCAAGCCCACTAGACTGAGAATACAGAAGTCCTTCCTGTAATAGACACAATATGCCCAGTCTCATGAAGCAAAGAGGAAACTCAGTAGGGATGCAGTTTTATGAGACTTATTTTTTCTTTTGAATTTTGATTTTATTTCCCTGGTTGAACCTGTATCCAAGGTTCTTCCTTTTCCTGTCTTCTCATTTCTATAGTTTCAAATAATTTTTAAAATTGAAATGCCTACCCCACACCCTTATGCCCTTGTGCTTGAAAAGACTCTATACTCATTCACTAGCATAACTTGTGGTATTCCCCAAATTCTATTAGTACTTGCAGAACAACTGTGCTTCCTGTATTATTCCCACCTTACCAGTGTTATTTCAAATGTGTGTGTATCTCCATTTGTGTGCTTACTGTAAGCATAGGCCTATTACAATATCATATCAAGGGAGTTTACACTGTAAGGTAAGATTTTTTTTAAAATATGACATACAACTTCCATAATAATGTCATGTTCTCTTTGGGGGGTGTTAATTCAGTCTAGAACAGTGGTTCTCGACCTTCCTAATGCTGCAACCCTTTAATACAGTTCCACAAGATGTAATGACCCCCAATCATAAAGATATTTTGTTGTTACATCAGAACTGTAATTTTGCTACTGTTATAAATTGTAATGTAAATATCTGATATGCAGGATATCTGATTTGTGACCCCCAAAGGGCTCATGACCCACAGGTTGAGAACCACTGGTCTAAAAGGCACATTTTAAATTTGTCTGTGAAAGAAATAAAGCAAATGGAATGTGTATATACACAGAGATGTAAGTATGTGTCTGGGTGTTTACTTCACTAATCATAGCCAACACCTGCATAACTACGTGACTCACAGGAAAACTAAAGCCTGGGTATCATCACATATGGTTTATATATGTGTGTGTGTGTGTGTGTGTGTGTGTGTGTGCACATATATATACACAAAAACATGTACATACACACACATGTACATATATAAACATGCACACCCAAGATCAATAAAGCATTTCCTTTGATGTTTAAATTCATGGAATAAAAATCAGTCTTGTGGGCTATATGAAAAGGCATGAAATTCTCGAAGAATTTATAAAAATTATGATTTTACAAAGCACTCTCATGAAGCCCAGAAATGACTCAGAAAAATATCTTGACATGATAAAAGCTAAAACAAAAAGGAAAGGGATATTGTTTTACCAAGTCTTCTTTGTGTGTGCATTTTACTCAAAACATCAATTAAAAGGTACTGCGTCCTCACCGCAGCTCCCAATGACACTAAGATGAATGAAGAGGTGTTGGAGAGGCAGGAAAGATGGAAGAGTGAAGTGGGTTTTTTTGTTTGTTTGTTTTTAATTTTCTTTTTTTGGGGAGATGCTATGGAGGGACTAGGATTGGGTTGCATGATGTGAAATTGCCAAAGAATCAATAAAAAAATTATGCTACAATAAAGATACTGTGTCTGGAGCTAACTGTGCTGTCTCCCCAGGCAAATCTCGCTCTCGAAAACCTCTCCAGCTCGTGGTTGGTACATTGTCGCCAAGCTCAGTCTTCCTGTCCTGGGGTTTCCTCATCAATCCGCACCACGACTGGACGTTGCCAAGTCACTGTCCCAATGACAGGTAATTCCCCATAATGGAAATTATTTTTCACTACTTTTGATAGTATTGACACATGCTTAGAAAAACGTACAAACTTTTGGACCCTTAGCATTTACTTAACACCTATTGGCCATATAATTGTTCTAGGTATTTGGGGTACATAGATATCTAGTACAGGGACCCTGCCATTGACAGAGCTGGGATCTATCTGAGTAGAAAACATGTTTGTATGAGCAAACACTAAGGGAAGGAGCAAATACCAAATGGGCAGTGTCATGCAGAATGGGCAGTATCAATTATGCAGAGGGCACGGAGGCATGAACTAAAAATCATATCTATCTATATATCTATATCTATATAATATATATAATATTATAAATAATATATATAATATTTATATAGATATAAATATATAAAGATCATAAAGATATACTGTGTGTGTTTGTGTGTGTGCATGCATGTGTATGTATCCTTTCAAATAATTAGAAATATTCCTTATTTTACTCACTACTAAGCCCATGTCTTATTTTGCTTGATTGATTCTTGAAAGTACTTATTTTTAATAATAATTGCAATTGCTATAGATGCCATTTCTAAAAAAAATAAATAAACACATTGAGATAGGCTCCTACTCTGAGACTCAGGTGACCTTGAGCTCACTGATCTTCCTGTCTCCACCTCTCAAGTATTGATCTTTGATCTGATAACTCAGGAGTGTTTGAAGTAGAAGTCCTTGAAGCGTGGTCTCAAATCAAACTGCATCACTGTTGCCATCACTGGGGAACATGTAACATGCAAACTGAAGGTTCCTCCATCCCCAGACTTCACTGGGTCAGAAATTGAACGTGGGTCTCAACCATTTGTGTTTCAACAAGAATTCTCGATGATTCTGCTGTCCACTGATGTTGAGGAAAACTGGCTTAGGAAACTAGATGTGCACACATGGGAGAATCAAGCAGAGGTGGAGCAGAGAGGTTGTGTTTGGCAGAACAATTAACAGTCATGTTTTCAGATAACTGCAGTTCATTTATCCTTCAACCCAACACAATCTTTGGCTCTGTCTGAAATGAGCAGTGAGTTAAACACTGAACCATGATCCTAAATGGCTTATGCAGGGTTTTTGCTTCTCATAAATATTTACTACATAAGTATCGAAATTCAAAAGTTATAACTGCATAAGTTTGCAAAAATCTCAAGCTTCGAGACATTTAAAAAGGGCGTTTGGTAGTTCTTGTTTCAAATACACTAGAAATTATTTCAAATTTGAGAAAAGTTGCATTCCTACTTTAAAATAAAAATGTGAGGTATAATTTAAACGTAGTAAAATCTATAAAACTTGTACAGTTTGAGGTATAACTTTTGATATATTTTATAACATTAAGAAATAGAAAAGAGTATCTTATTCTCTGTACCTTGGGCAGTTGTTGGCATCTGTGTTAATCACCTACTGCAAATAGATGTTTCTTTGAGGGTTGAGAGATGCACTCATCTATGGGTATAAGGATACATCATTAGGAGTCTGTTACTACTATGTCCATTTAGCAACATTCTAGTAATAGGCTCTTGCTGAGGGCCTATGACCTATCTAGCCCAAAGTTCTTGGCCTAGCAATGGTACCAGGTATGGGTTTCATCCTGTGGTATGAGACTTAAGTCCATCAGAAAGTGGTTGGTTATTTCCATGATGTTCATTTCACAATTTCACTGGTGAGTGTATTTTGCAAGGCTAGTCATTGTTGTAGCTCTCAAGGATCACAGCTGGGTAAGATGATGATTTTTTTTCCCCTCTGGTAGAATGCACAGCACCTTCAAGCACTATGAAAGCTAGCCAGTAGGGATGAAACTTCCAGATCAGGAATGGTTTGATTTCTCTTTGGTCTATGACTCTTATTGTCAAGTTCTGAAGGGTAACAAAGACCAATGGCAATAGCCTAGAGTGTTTGGGTGTCTATGGGAGCTCATTGGCCAACATCCAAAAGAAGAAATTCTTTCCTTGCACTGGGATTTTTATCTATTAGCTTGTGATGTCTAGTAACGTTGTTGGCCTGTAGGTAGGAAGTGAGGACCTATTGGAGGAGGGAGTGAGTATGATCAAAACATAGCGTATGAAATTCTAAAAGAAGAAGAAGGAGAAGAAGGAGAAGAAGGAGAAGAAGGAGAAGAAGAAGAAGGAGAAGAAGAAGAAGAAGAAGAAGAAGAAGAAGAAGAAGAAGAAGAAGAAGAAACAAAGAAATAGAATTCCAGAAAGTACCCTCTCCCAGAAACATCCCTCGATTGGATTTTTATCACTATAGATTAATTTTGCCTCCTATAAAATCTGTATAAATGGAGTCACATTGCGTGGGAGAGGTGGTCTGTCTTCATTCCTTCAGCATGTTTTTAAATTTCATTTCTAACATTTCAGGTGTCAAAAGTCTACTTTTTTTTTTATTTCTGAGTAGCATTCCAGTATGTAAATATTCTAGTTTATTATATATTCTGCTGGTAGGTACAAGAATTGTATTGATGAGGCTGTAGAGATGGCTCAATGGTTAAGAGCTCACTGGCCACTCTTCCAGAGGACCAGCTTTCAACTCCCAGTACCCACATGGCAGTTGACAACCATCTTGCCTCCAGTTCTACAGGATATACCAACTTTTTTTGTCCTTTGAGGGCACTGCACACATAGACCCACATATGTACATACAGGCAAAATACCAATGCACATAAAAAAATAAAATAAAATAAAACTGTGTTGTGATTGTTTTTATGTCTATTGCTTCTATAAACATTTTCATACAAGACTTTGAGTATAATACCTAGTCTCTTGGGAGGAACGTGCCTCCAATGGGAGTTGCTGCATTGCAGGAGTGCATGCAGGATGTATAGGAGTGCATGCAGGATGTATATTGAACTGTCTCTCTGGCTTCATCTACATACCCTTAAGCAGGCTGTGAGAGCTCTGCTTGCTGTAAACCCCCTTCAGTGTTTTGTGTTGTGACATGTTTTTTAAATTTTTTTTTATTTTATAATTTAATTTAATTTTACATATCAGCCACGGATTCCCCTGTCCTCCCCCCTCCCCCCATTCCCATCTCCTCCAGGGCAAGGACTCCCCTGGGGAATTCAGCTCCACCTGGTAGGTCCAGTCCCCTCCTCCCAGGCTGAGCCAAGTGTCCCTGCATAGGCCCCAGGTTCCAAACAGCCAGCTCATGCACTGAGGACAGGTCCCGGTCCCACTGCCTGGATGCCTCCCAAACAGATCAAGCTAATCAACTGTCTCACTTATCCAGAGGGTCTGATCCAGTTGGGGGCTCCTCAGCTATTGGTTCATAGTTCATGTGTTTCCACTAGTTTGGCTATTTTTCCCTGTGCTTTCTCCAATCTTGGTCTCAACAATTCTCGCTCATACAATCCCTCCTCTTTCTCGCCAACTGGACTCCTGGAGCTCCACCTGGGGCCTGGCCGTGGATCTCGGCATCTGCTTCCATCAGTCATTGGATGAGGTTTCTAGCATGACAGTTAGGGTGTTTGGCCATCCTATCACAAGAGTAGGTCAGTTTGGGCTTTCTCTCGACCATTGCCAGTAGTCTATTGTGGAGGTATCTTTGTGGATTTCTGTATACAATTGTGACATGTTTTAATTGTAGCTCTTCTAGAGTAGTGTTGACCCATTACACTTAACACACACTTCCCTTGCTCTGAGGATAGCTGAGATTTTGGGCTGTGAGAATATTTTTGTAGGGTTTTATTCTTGTTTAAACTGAATTGGAATGAAAAGCCTTTTAAAGTCTTTGCAAGTTCTCAAAAGTACCTTTTAAATTACTTTGATTGGGAAATCTAAGCTGAAAAGGAATGAAATCAAATTTTCCTTCCTGTGTCCATGGTCCTCAAGGAATAAAATACTTGGAAGAAAGCATGTGGATGATTATTTCCCAAACTTTTTTTAAATTAATTTTTAAATGTTTCAAAAAATCTGAAATATTTCTTATTTCACCCACCACTAAGTCCATGACTTATTTTACTTGGAAAATACTCTTGAAAGTGCATATTTGTTTTATGATAATTCCAGGTTTTTAGTGGAGTAGTTCAGTATGCCAACACTGGGAAAATAATGTGCTGGTTGAGTTGCCCACACCCCCCAAAAAACCCCAAACCAAAACAACAAAAAAAAAGGAAGAGAATAGGAGGAATGAGGGGAGAATCAGAAAAAGAGGAAGGGAATGTGATAGTCTTAGAGCAAAATGCAGTTTGATTTTAATGGTTGCTCAGCTGGCCTGATGAATCCTTGAGGGGGGATGTGTTCCACCAAGGTCAATAGCAGCCAGGGGAATTCTTGGAGCATGTGTAGTAAGTACCTTCCAGTGCCTTGTGACTTTCCTTTATTTATGCTTGAGTAATGCTGACCTTTTCATGAAGAATTTATCTACTCTTGGCTCTGATGGACACGGGTTGCCATTGTTGGCAGCACAGATGGACAGAGCATTTAGAGGATGTCGGAGCACATGGCTGAGAGCTAGGTCATAGACGCTGAGACTTCTGACTCAGATCATAAATACATCTCGGCCTTACCCTGGCTCACCAGTTCTGGCCCTGCCCATTACCTTAAATAGATGTAGTCATGTATATCAAATTACAGTATTAAAATTCTGCTTTGAGTAAAGTGTTCAAAGGATTCAGTATCATCTCAAAATGATTGTATCTTTTCAAGTCTGAGTTGGAAAAATAGGGACCTGTTAAGATAGGACTTGGAGAAGAATTAGAGAGTCGTGGCTGAAAAGGACCATTTTAAGTACTTGTAGATTCTGCTTTTCTAGGCAACTCTGCTCCCAAGTCGGCACAGTTAGTAATGAGCTGACATTCTAAAGCTTTTGTCATGTTTGAGAAAAACGAGCAGTGCTGATTTAAAAGCACCAAAAATACTGTACCCATTGTAAACACCCAAATGCCTCTACCAGAACTGCACATAATTAGAAACAGGCCTGGAGAAATCTACCCTCATATAGTCTTGCTGCTTTTTTTTTTTATGAGGTTAGACCAATCCAATGGGTTAGAATAAGCAATAACAGCTAAAGGGAATGATTAGGTCTTGAAAATTAGAAGACTAACATAGCTGAGATTTTCTTTCAGCCATTCCTTCTTGAAAAACCACTGGAATCTGGCTGCCCTTGGATTGCCACAGAAACAAAAATGGGGTTGCTTTAAACCAATGAACCTTCTGTAAAGACTGATTTATAAAAACCGTTTCACACTGGTTTCTAGAAACCTCCATTATTAACCTACTGGACAAGTTGCTTCCTTGACTTTGGGCTTTCCATACCAAAGCTTTGACTTAGTAAGTTTCCGGTGAGGACCTCGTGTTCTGCTGTGCACTTGGATGTATTCATGGGCTGTTGCTCTGGCTTTGCGGCCCATTTCTAGCCCTGCTTTCACACACAGTTTGTCTAGGTCTTCCAAGATTTCGGGTCCTTCCCCCGTTGGAAAATAGATGTGTTTCGTTTATGGTTGTGTGCACAGTGTTCTTTGAATGGAAGAAGGGAACATTTGTTGTCAGTCTAAGACCAAAAGAGAACTTTCCAAGCTGACATAGAGGAAGGATATGTTTTTTTTTTTTTTAGCCAAAATTTGATTTAATATTGATTGCTGCTTTGTCCTTGCCATTCTCTTAGCTTGTCAAGGTTTTCAAGATTGCTTCTTCAGCTTTATAATTTATTTGTCTAACATTTTCATGTTCTTTTTGTTTAGTATAGAATTAGCATTCTAGTTTTTGATTATTCAAGAGGGATGTTTACTTTTATTATTATAATTTTTTTCTTCTAGACTTCCTAAGAAGTAGGCTTTTCCCCGTCTGTGAATTCTCACTTATTAAACCTGGAGCCTTGTTACTCTCTTGCTTTGAAATATAGTGCTTTGTGAGAGTAGGGATTATGTCCCCAGGCTGGTAGTAAACCGGAACTAAATGGTTAAGCAGGGAACTGTCCTCATTTTCTGGTATGTTATTATTACCTCAGAATCAACCTGACAAAATTGAACTGATACCCTTTTTCTGGAAATCTCACTTCCCTTATTACTTTGGAATATATTGAAATTCTCCTTACACCCTAACTTCATTTACTTTTTGTATTTCATTTTCTCTAGTGTCTAAAGGTCCCAAATCTTACTGGTTTTGCTTGGGAGAAGTACTCAATATTTATGTCCTTATCTTTTTCTTCTCTATTCCCAACTAAAGCACTTCTTTGTACTCCACATTGTGATAGTAGCACATTGGCCATGTTCCCTGGATCTGTTCATGCCTTACTCCACCTACACACCTACAGTAATGCTAAGGAAATCTAGACTGATCACTGTCAGCTTACTCCTGCACCCCAATTTCATCGTTACCTCTGTTCACATCTCTCTCCTCCCAGGATCACATTTCTGACTTCTGCACTCCTGATTCCATTTCTTCCCACATCCTTTAAGCCTTTGGCTCCTTGATGGTCCGTCTCTTCTCTTTCGACCACCCTTTCAATGCAGCTGGTATCCTGCCTCCTGTGTGCAAACAGACTCAAGGTTTCCATAGCCACATCATCCCTAAGAAAACTTCTCTTGATCCTGTTCTGTCTTCCACACTTCTTTTTGATCTCTTTCCTTAATCTTCAAGGCGATTCCTATGTTCTTGATTTTTACAGCATCTCCATCCATTTTTTACTGGCTCACAATCCCCTTCCCTCTGTTTCACTGAGATGTGTTTGTCATCAATGATCTAATAATTACTAACTAAACCAGTAGAATTTTCTAAATTATTATCTTCTCTATAGAGTTATTGGCCAGATGATCAGCTTAAAAATTACCACAAGCATTCAAAGATAATATACTAAATGCTTTGTAAGAACAGAAAAGATTGGATTGCCACAGAAACACAAATGGGGTTGCTTTAAACCAATGAACCTTCTGTAAAGACTGATTTATAAAAACCGTTTCACATTGGTTTCTAGAAACCTCCATTATCCCATACAGAGAACCTACTGGACAAGTTGCTTCCTTGACTTTGGGCTTTCCATACCAAAGCTTTGACTTAGTAAGTTTCCGGTGAGGACCTCGTGTTCTGCTGTGCACTTGGATGTATTCATGGGCTGTTGCTCTGGCTTTGCGGCCCATTTCTAGCCCTGCTTTCACACACAGTTTGTCTAGGTCTTCCAAGATTTCGGGTCCTTCCCCCGTTGGAAAATAGATGTGTTTCGTTTATGGTTGTGTGCACAGTGTTCTTTGAATGGAAGAAGGGAACATTTGTTGTCAGTCTAAGACCAAAAGAGAACTCTTTTGGTCATGAGAAATAATGTGAGGAAGAATACATGGGTCTGAAAAAAGATTAGACATGAAGGAGTAAGGGACTCAGAAGAAGGAGGCTTAGTTCATTCATTGTATTTTATCATTAGAAGATTCAGTCTGTTAAAGATGGCACACAACAGAGTATAATGGTACATGGATATTTTTATTATTAAGAAGGTGGAAAAAAGTAGATTATGCTTGTAGTGAAACACATTGACAGGGTTCAGAGAGCATTCATTTTATTGTTGCTTTGGTAGATCTCAAAACACCTGCACAGCTTCCTTGGGAGATCAAAGGAAAGGTTGATGTGCTTACAAAGTAAGAATGTGGTATAAATTACGAGGAAGTCTACTCTCCTGACATTAGAGTAAAGGAAGGTGAGATACTGAGAGGATGGAGTGACTCTCAGTGGCTCCAGTCACTAGGAAGCAAGGACATTAACAAATGGGGTGCTGGGAAAAATCTTTTGGTACAAGGATGGGGAAAATATACAGTGCCCATGTTTGGGGGAATACAGTTGTGTCAAATGCAAGTCTTCCTGAAAAAGTGTAAGTCCATAAAGTGGCCAATGATGGGAGAGTTTGAGAGGAATAAACTAATTATGATGTTCTTCCCTTTCCTTCTAATTATAGTTCACTGCCCGCCACTACATCACAAATTTAGTTTTTGCCTTAGGGAGAGTTTTAGAATAGAATATCTAATCTGTTGCTGAAGTAAACTTCTATAAACAGAGTCTCAAAAGGTGTTTAGTACAAAACCTCTTGAGAAAGTTTATTTGTACAAAGGAACAGCTTCCCTGAGGTCATGCTGTTGTTGGTAGTGGACTAATGGTCAAGCCACTACCTACTCTTTAAGGCACTATTTTTTTTTAAAGAGGCTTTCACTGTGTAGCCCAGGATAGCCTTGCATTCACGATCTTCCCAGGTTAGTGCTTTGATTGCAAGTGAGCATCACCATGCTCCAGCTCGCGCTCTCTATTTTAAAAAGACCCAGAGCCTCTCTATATGGTTGTGCTCAAAATTACTAGCAAAAACTCACACAATCAACATTTGATCCTGAACATTCTCAGACAATGAGGAGAATGTTCACTATGTATAGAATATGGTGAATATACAGTAAAAACAAGTTTAAAAGACTTAAACAATACTAAATTGACTACTCTCTGATTATGGGTCATTTTATGTTTATTTTCATTTACTTTTGCCAAGCACCACAGCAGAAAGAGAATTCAGGGTAGACCAGAAGTATAGCTTGGGACTCAGAAAAGAGGATGAAGGGTTTGATTATCCAGCCCTAGCTGCTCTGGGGCCTCTTCTGACTCTGTAAGGTCTTGCTTTACTAAGATTTTATCAACAGACTAGCTGGAGTCAACAAGTAAGAATCACAGATCTTCTGTAATACAAGCAAGTTTTTATTGTATTTTGCCTTAACGTGTGACAATTTTAGGGAAATGGTTTATTTTGTTGAGTGACCCTAAGGAAAAATTGCAAAATAGAATTGTAGACCCAATAGCTTAAATTGGTCTTTGCTGATGGTTGAAATACTGCATTGAGCGCACTCTAATTTTAAAATGACCTAAAGGAAAAACTAGACATCGATTCTGCTCATTGCACAATCTGTGTATACTGAGTGTCAGATTATAAAGCAGTATCCAGTCTCACGAGACCCATAGTTCGTTTTAAACTCAAGAAGAATTCAATTCACTGCTTTCAGTATAACACCTACTCGTTTCTTTAAGACTTAGAAGCCTCCCACCTTATGTAATTATCAACTTAGATGTGTTGAGGAAGGCCAGTTAGACTGTTGTAGAGGTAGAAAGCATGGTAGCTTGTATACATGAAAAATCTGGTATGAGAGAGGATATTGTAATTAAAATAGAAGAACTTTACAGGCTGTTTTTTGTTTTTTGTTTTTTAAATGTGAAGTTAAGAATCTTTGAAAACCATGGAGCATTCTGTCCCATGTTCTTTGTTGGAAGGCTATATAAAATCAAGCTGATTAGAAAGCCTTGCTTGGATCTGACCCTTGGCAGCTCAGCTAGCAGTGGGATCCTGACTCATGCCTGGAGTTAAATCCTCAGGAATACATCTGTACTAGAAAGGCAGAGTTGGGAGGGGGTGGGGCATCTGCTCTGATTTTAGCTTCTCAGCATTTCTCTAAGGTCCTTTAAGAGCCAGGACATGGTGGAAAGGGGGAGGGCAACAAGAATTCCATGTAGCATTCTTGTCAAGCAATGCATTTCATGAATCACTGTTGAGATTTTGACTTACAAGACACAGAGGACTCTATCGTTGAACATTTGTTACTGGTAGCAATGAGTGTTCTGGCTGGAACAGTCCCTTTCACTCATTGGGCTTTCTGTTATTTTGAAATGGGGGATTCGAGCCCAAGAGTAGCTTTTACTGGTAAAAAGCAAGCTAAATGACTGGCTGCAAGCATTTTCAGGCTCTGCAACTACTAAGAAAGTAGGCTATCTATACAAAGGCTCTCCCCTAAGTTACTAAACTCCAAGGCCCCTGCTGACTTTATGTACGTTGGAGTTGGACACAGATTCTCCCCTACATACACTTAGAAGTGCTGAATTTTGGCTTAATACTCTGCCATTGCTATCTGAAAATTCTCAGATACTTTTCAACAAATTTTCTGCCTTTTTATTTTACAAAGCTCACACTTTATCTTCAGTCCTGGCCCCCACTTCCTAAGATTAAAAGCAACTGACTCTATTTGTATCTTCAAGAAAGTGTGCCTAGAAAAACCGAAGAACATTCAAGTAAGCTTAATCATTAGGGGTGTCTGGTAATGTTTTTTAGCCTGAATGAGTGACGTTAAAATCCATAAATAAAACCAGTTAACTTGGGTATTAATTTAGCTTTGATAGGTGTGGAGTAGGGGGAATCATTCTAAGTTTGAGAAAAAATATATAAAAGCCCTAAAGTAGTATATAGTTACTGTGTTTCCATCATCATATGTATAGTTATTATGTTGCTCTCTTGGTTAAAAATTTTTATTTAAAAATAAAGAGGAATTACTTACCTGTCAATACCACATCTGATACTATTCATTTCCTAGCCTGCTCACCAGACATCGAAGTTCTATTATAAATATGACATTCTCCCACTTTTTGTTGCCTCCTTATATTGTTAAGAATGACAATATGGAAAAATTTCATGTTCATAGTTCTTTAAATGATTTGAAAGCATACAGTTCATTTTGCGGTTTGCTAATTTATCCAGTACAGCATTTGTGTATACCTGTGTTAGTACCTGCTCTGTCAGTGTGTTCTCGTCCGTCTGTACAGTAGTGTGAAACTTGCTCTCCAGGCCTGCAACCTGGTTAGTGGGGCTGTTCAAACCATAGCCAGTGGAGCTTTCTTTGGACTTTAATTCTTCCATTGCCGGAGGTAAAGACACTAACTGGCCATACTGGGAAAGGCAGGTGATGGTCCTGAAAGCCAGTGTTTACATTCATAAAACAGAATTAATAATTTCTGCCATTCAAGATATTTTTGTGATAGTTGAATGCGACAGCCAAACCTACCATACACTACACATGCAAAGCCTAGTACTGGCGACTCTTTTACTGTGACGTCCAAGTTGTAGGATTATGTAGCCTGGAGCAAATAGGAAGCAGTGATCTTAAATGTATGTTCTATAGTCTTACTGTACCTCTATTAACTTTGCTTTTTTAATATAACAATAATTATGTTTTCCTCCTAGAAAGCAGTCCTATATATTACATCCTCAGGTTTGTCTTTTACAAATTGAAAAGTATTACTTTTGATACACCCTCCCGGCATGAGAAGGCTTGTCTTCTTAAAATTATGAAATGACTATACCATTCATAACACCTAGCTTCTGTTCTCTATGCAACTGGAAAGGGATGACTATCTAGAATTTTCTCTTTCATTTCTGTAAGTAGCTAATGATTGTGCTGAGACTTCTGAAATTCTGCTGGCACCTGACTTGAAGTTTAAAATTTAGAATGAAAACACACATGCTCTCTTAAGCTTAAAAAAAAATCTGAGCAGTCCAACATTTAATGGAGTCTTCTGGTTGAAGTCTCTTGTGTGTTAATAAACTTGAGGGAGCTGGCTAGATGATTCAGCAATTAAGAGTTCTTAACTGCTATTCATGAGGACCAGAGTACAGATCCCAGCACCTATGTGGGAAGCCATGCATCCCGCAAATGCCTGTAACCTTAGTCCTGAGCGATCCAGCAGTGCTTCCTGGGTTCAGACACACATGCGCCTGCATACACATGTGCACATCTAATCATAATTGAGATGCATGTACACATAAGTAAAACAGATCTTAGAAACTTGGAATTACATTTTGCATAGCCCGGTGTTTTTCAAACATCATATTTTCATTATTCAACAGATTTTATACAATTCGATATAGAGAAAAAGATAAAGAAAAGAAATGGATTTTTCAACTCTGTCCAGCTACTGAAACAATTGTGGACAATCTCAAGCCCAACACGGTTTATGAATTTGGTGTGAAAGACAACATGGACGGTGGAATTTGGAGCAAGGTTTTCAACCATAAGACTGTTGTTGGAAGTGAGTATCCTCTTGACCCAATAAAGCTTTTTATTCTTTTCTAATTGTCCACTTTAAGTCACTTCACTAGCTGCATAATATGAAATAAGTTCATTTCCAGCTATTTCTAATATTTAACACGTTCTAGTGTTTAAGAAAATACAAATGAATAGAATTTAAATATTGATATTTCAGAAATTTTTATAATGTGATTTTATAAATAGATAAAGAACAACTTGATGTTTCCAGTGATGTCATTATAGTATTCTAAAATATATCTTTGACCTATGAACAGCAGCTGAGCTGAACAAATAAAATGCCAATATGTGTAACCAATCACAAGGGGTGGTAGGTCTGTGGAAGTGGACACAGCCCATCACAGGGAGCCCTGCACTTCTCTTCCTTACCTTGTACACACACATCATTGGGATCAATGTTTGAAATGGCACTAAATGAAGGTACATGCCAAAATTGAGAGTGTGACTTGGAATTGTCCCTACGATGAGCTAGACTTCATTTAGGAGCAAGAAGAATAAAAATAATTCCATTTCCTCCTTGTTTTCAGGTAAAAATAAAGTAAATGGGAAAATCCAAAGCACTTATGACCAGGTCCACACAGTGGTAGGTGCCAATTTATTTTTAAGATTGTTCTTTAAAAATAATTATATCTGCACTGTGTTTCTACTTAGATGAGAGAGACAACCGTATCGTGAGGTACTGAGGTTATCTATTGGTCACTGGGTGAAATGCTTAATGATTTAGGAATTAGCTGCTTTTTGTTTTGAAAATTGTATATATAATATATATATGATTATATAAATACAACTATATTAATATATAATTATATAAATGTATATATTATATATATATATGCTTCCAAACCCTTTCTAGTTTGTTTGAAGTGCTACAATTCAGAGATTCAGTGCATTTATTCTAGTATTTGAATATTTTAAAGTATTCAAGATTTTGTTCATTCCTTTGATAGTTCTGTGTCTGATACAGGCAGCGCAGGTCAGAACAGGACAAAGGATGTGAAGGAGAGTTTGAGCCTCCTAGTTAGATATGACTCAGGTGGAGTGAAGTCTTGTGGACATGGGGCTGGGTTGGTGTGCAGGATGTGCATCCCGGTCCAACCTGGAGTTTATGACATTATTTTCTATTGCATAATCTAAATTACATGATTATTGTTTTACTCAGTTTCCAGGTTATAGGCATTTTAATTAATTCTAAATGATTTTTAATTTGATATAATTAAATTCCTATTAAAAGTTCGGTTTTTTTTTTTTTTTGAGACAGAGTTTCTTTGTGTAGTTTTGGTGCCTGTTCTAGATCTCGCTGTATAGACCAGGCTGGCCTCGAACTCACAGAGATCCACCTGGCTCTGCCTTTCAAGTGCTGGGATTAAAGGCATGGCACCACCGCCGCCAGGCTAGCTTTTTAAGGCTCTTTAGTATTGATGGACAAATTTCTTTCTAAGAAGGTTATCCTAGCTTATGATCTTTCAAGTAGTTAACAAGAGTTTATCCTGCTTCTCAATAGTGTGTATTTCTATGGCTAACATTTTGGCTAATAGTTTAAACGTTATATTAATTTTTATTTCTGTGAATGCTGATAGAGTAGTACTGTCTTTGCTTTTGTTTTCCATTTAGTGATCTTTAGTTGTGGCTCTTGGTTAACTGGGAATTGTGTGAACTTTTTTCCCAACCAGTTTAAGACTTTGTAGACTAAAGAATCCTTTGCAATGCCATCTAGAAATATTTTCCTTACATTTGCTATCAACTTGGTTGGTGGGAATTGTTAAAAGAATCACATCTTGAAATGTGCTTCACCCAAAGACTAGACTTTCATCGGATCCTCAGCTATGTTATAGTTTTCAAAGCCATTTTCTCTCCAGACAACAGATAAATACACGTCTCCCTTTTTAATTTCAGTTTTTACAACAATGAAACTCTAAAATCTGTGGGGTTTGCTTCGCTGTGGTGTACAGTAAGGCTCTGCCATTATTTTTTCTAAATTGTCAGTTGGTCTAGTAGCACGGATTGAATAACGATACTGTCTAAGGTCTCTTTGACTTTGTTTCTCTGGAGTTCAGTCAGTATTATAAAAGAAAAACCTGCTACGTTGCACAGAAGGAACAGCAAGGTACAGTTCCTGTTTCATCCTCTTGTAGAACGTTCTTCATTCTTTGTTGTAAATGGTTTCCTAAGGAGCAAATCTTATCCCCTTCTCTCTTGTCTGTCTTGCATAATCTTGATGTGACTTGCTGATGTCATTTCTCTCATTCTTTCTTTTTCAACTCCACATGTCAATCATTTTTATTTATTTTGGTCAGAATGCCTCATGTAGGATGCATCACTCAGTGAGATTGGGAAAGATGGTTGGTACTTCCACCACAGCAGCATTTAATATCTTTTTTCCTTTTCATAAACAGCTGTGATAGGGCTGGAGCGGAGGTTCGTACATCTGTGATACAGAGCCAAAGTTGTATCACTTCCATGTGTGAGGTGGAGCACCCCCAAATCCAGCCAGCTGTGATGAGCTGTACTTTAAAACTCTCGGTTATTTCCAAAGGAAAACCCAAGTTCATTGAAAAGATGCTTCAAAGCTCTTCTGTGACACTCTTTATGAGCATCCTTTGAATAGCAGAAAAGTGTCTCATGAAGTGAATTCTGTGCTCTCAGGAAGCCCTGAGACATGGGGAAGTTGCAAAGGAACCACACAGGATAGCTATTGGCCATGTGATGTGGTCCCACAGAATCCATTATGAAGCTGTTTTGATATTTCAGATTGTATACATTTCAGTCCAAATCAAGTCTTTGTCCAAGTATTTACCCATATCTTCTCTGAAACTGATCTTAAAAGGCAGTATTTCAAGAGGAATGCAATGTCTTTCTTTTAAGTTTTAAGCAAAATACTTGAAGACTGCTTTCATTCAATATTCTCATGTCTAAACCTTTGAAACCACAAAATATCCTTATACCCTACTAAAAGAAGTATTTGATACAGGGAAAGTATTTTAACACTAGGCTATCCTTTTAAAAAGATAATAATTAAGCTAAAAGTTTGTGCATTAAACCACCCCATCTTATGCCCCTGGTCACATTACATACTATAATTTATATATCCAGGCATACATTCCTCTGGCAGGCCCCACACAAATTATTCAGGGATATGTGGCAGGGTCTCTTCTGACTGATTGGTTAGTATCTTTGCTTTACCAGTTGTTAAATACCTTCAATGATGTTACTCCTATCTTCACCTCTAAAATAGTGAAGAATGAGCATAAAAATGCTCTAATTTTTCATATATAACATAAATGCATCATTTGAAATGCATATAAGAAAGAAAATGTTTATCATACTATTTGTGTTTTTATTTTTTCAGAGTCTATTATATTTATTTTTTCTTTTTCATTTCTCATATATTATATTCTAACCACAGTTTCCCCACCCTCTTCTCCTCCCAGCCCCTCCCCTGGCATCCCCTCTTCCCCAGATTCACTCCTCTTTCCCGTCAGAAAATGCAGGTTTCTCGGGGATATGAACCAAACGTGCATATCAAGTTATAATAAGACTAGGCACATCCCCTCATATTAAGGCTGGATGAGGCAACTCAGTAGGAGAAAAAGGGTCCTAAAAGCAGGAAAAAGAGTCAAAGACAGTCGCTGTTCCCACTGTTAGTGGTCCCACAAGGACATGATGTTACACAACCATAACATATATGCAGATGACTTAGGTCAGACCATGTAGACTCCCTGATTGTCACTTCAGTTTGTGAGCCCATATGAGCCCAGGTTAGTTGATTCTGTGGGCTGTGTTCCTTGATTATATTCCACCCCTCTTTTTATTATATCCCTTTTTGGTGTTATATTTTTATTTATTCCTTGAACACAATAGATTACACTCTTTTTACGAAAATAAGTGTCTATTACCTAAATGCTTGTTACTAGGTTTTGTTCAAAAATCAAATGGCTTAAATTTAAACACATTTTCTCTTTAAAAATTCTTAAATCTAATTTATTCAATAAACAACACTAGTTATTGAAGTATGTACTACATTTTAGTATATTTTGAAATGTAAAGTTATTTGATGCAACTTTCCTGAGAATCTGTGTTCCTTTAAACTACGATGCTATTTCTACCCTTTCATTTTCCATTCAAAATCAACTCACTTTAAGAAAGTTACTCCCACAAAATGGAGGAGCCCTCATAGTCTCCTCTTAAAATTCCCACTTTTCAACATGGTTGCCCTGGAGGTTTCTATCACATGTTCTTGAAGGGCATATTCAAACCATAGCACCATGCCAGCCCACACTGTGTGATGACCTGAGGTCTTATCAGGACCACGTACTCCACATCCCACAGCAGGTCTGATGGGGTCCATATCTGTTCCTCCAATACACATTCATGGGTTTTCACTAAAGTGGTATGAATGTGTGAAGTATAAGACTGATCAGATAAGTCAACAAAGAGAATGACCTTGTGGCTCACTTACACCTTAAAATTATATAGCATGAACATAACAAGCACCCTTCATTGTTCTCTTAACAGCTGTTCCCTTAAGCAGAAGCTTAAATATGCATGCACACATTTACACACCACAACACACACATACAACCACCAGAGGTTTATGTCTTATTTCAGCTAACCAGAAACTTGAAGACTTTCAAAGAGAGGGAGCATGTTAGAGTCAATTTTAGCCAGATTTTAGACTGAAACAGTATGTTTTGTAACTTTCATTAGAACATCCTAAAATGAATTAAAAGCAGAACTTAAAATGACTAAGTTCTTCTCATGTGGTTTAGCTCTTGAGTCCTTGAAATTATATTTTGAAAACCCTTAGCTCCTCCCCAAGTGGACAGTTGCAACATCCCAGGCCCTGAAAATAAAATTAAATCCTCAATGGGCACTTTGATACCATAAAAATGCCAAATGTACAAACCTGATACTAAACTCCTTGATTAGCACTGATAGTAATTAAAGGTAACTTTCAATATAGTACCTATCAGGAGGGAGTTGGTATAGTGCAGAAGGTGAATTTAACACTCTGTATGTGTGGCTGCTTCTGCTGTATTTGTTTCTACATAGTCAAACACCTTCTCTGGTCATGACAATAATACAACAGAATGACAGAAACCCCTCCCCCCCCAGTATATCTCCACTGGTTTTCTCTTTCTACCTTAGTGTTATTTACACACTGAACAGCACCAGCTTCATACTCTGTGATTGCCCTGATCTAGGTATAGCACAATGGTTATAGCCCCCTGTTCAAGGCTAGTACAACCGAAGATGTCTTTAAAGAGACAGGATTTTTTGAGAAAAAAGGTGATTTCTCTCTTACAGAGCCATGAGGGTTATATTTATCTCCTGATGTGTTGTAAACATTCAGAAAACATTTACTAAATGAGGAGGATAGAAATTGCAGAAAGACATAGTGATGAATGTTGCCACAAGACTGGGGATCAACAAGTTGAGGAGCCAAGATAGAGAGCAGAGAGACTGCCTATAAGCAGCGCTATTGGCAGACAGCAGTATTGCACCTGTAGATGTCTTATTTAGTTGTTTTGCATGGCTATAAGAAGAGGCCACAGACTTGGGTAATTCATAACGGCCACAGATGTATGCTTTATATAATTCTAAAGGCTGAGAAGTCTAAGATCAAGGAGCTGGCACCTGATAAAAGACTTCATGACACATTATCCTGTGGCAGGAAGTGAAAGGAAAAGAGGGAGATGTTGGCAAACTTGGCTCTTTTATTGGTGTCTTAGTTGGGTTTCTATTGCTGTGGTTAACACTATGTCTGAAAGCAATTTGAGAAGGAAAGTGTTTATTTCGCTTCACAGATTACAGTTCATCGCCAAGGGAAGTTAGGCAGTAGCTCAAGGAGAAACCTAGAGGCAGAAACTGAAGCAGAAGCCATTGAGGAAGGCTTGCCCCCCACGGCTTGCTCAGTCGGCTTTCTTATACAATTCAACGCTACTTGCCCAGGAGTGGTATGGTACCCATGGCTGGGGCCCACCCACATCAATCATTAATCAAGAAAATGACCCCACAGACTTGCCTACAGGCAATCTGATGGAGACATTTTCTCAATTGAGGTTCCTATTCCCAGATAATTCTAGGTTGTGTCGAATTGACAAGAAACCAAAAAAGAATAATCTGGAAGCCCATGGTGTTGTTGGCTAATCCACTCCCCAGCAACAGAGATCTCTCATGATCTAGTCACCTATTTTAGTTTATGCCTGCTAATACTGTTGTATTGAAGGTTAAATTTCTAATATGTGTACTTTGCGGGACATATTCAAACTATAGTTCAACACCAGTCCACACTGCATGGCAGCCTGAAAGCCTGTTGCTACTCCACTTCCCTAACCCTAGTTCCATAGGTCTATACCCACAGCTCTAGCATATATTCATCAATGTCCATAGGAACCAGCCTATGAGAACAAGGGAAGGGTAGTGGTATCTTTTTTTTTTTTAAGCATTGAACATAAAACTCAAATGAAATTGGGCTATAATTGATTAAATCTTGGTACCTTAAGAATTATCATATTTTGTTTCCTGATGATTTAAAGTGACAGCTGTTTTCTTCTGCTTCATAAGCAGACACAGAGGATAGACTCACAGTGTGGAATTCTTGGTTGGACCTTTAGTCTTTGGTGGATATACTGAATAGTATTTCTTAATATCCTTTCAAAAGAAACCTATCTGCTGAGATGTAGATGTCTGTTCACTGGTCTAGTCTTTGTCTTTGGATTACAGATTGGGAAAGAGAGCAATTACAGGTTTAGAAAGAAATGCATTCTGCAGCTAAATCATTTCCTTATTTTTGGCAGCACAACCTGTACCTATATTCTTGTCATCAGCATAATAAAACATCGGTCAGTTCTCAAGCAAGAACTCAGAACAGAAACTTTTTTCCATTCATGTGATGAGTGGAATAGTTTCCATTTGTCCAAAAAAAAAAAAAAGGTTGTGCGAGACAAATCACTGTAGCATAAGAACTATAAATTGGTGTGATTCAGTTCAAAGGCGATCAACACAGCCGTGTGTAGACATTTCTGCTATAGTGTGTTGACAGCCTTTGAGAAACCTCACATTCTACAAAATACTATAATAGGACGCCTAGTGCAAATGAGCAGGGTGTTCAGATGCCTTTGTTACTGTAGCCATAGACCTGACCTATTAGCACTAGAAAGATAATTGGGCTTCCTACACAGGAGAGGCTCTCCTGTAACTGAAGCTTGCTCCACTAGACATGTAGAGTTCTCAGAAGTCTTGATCTCATGAATGTAGAGAATTCAGTGGTGGCTAAGGGTGGGAAGAACAACACTGAGGAAGGGTGGAATGTTAAAGTTTCAGTTAGACAGGAGGAAGTTGTTTTTTTTTTTTTTGAGAATGATCATACACTAGAAAGCAACAATCAAATTTACTGAAATACATTTAAAATGTCTCACCGCAAGAATGACGGGTCACGTGGTATGACTTCATCAAGACATCACATTGTATGTCATAAGCATTACATACTTATAAACAAATGAAAAACTATGAATTGCAAGAAAACCAAATGTGAACTGTTTGGATGTAAAAACAGCATTCTTAGAAGTGGTAGGTGGAGACTATGCTGGGAGTGCTTTCACAGCCCAAGCAGAATTGTGTTGGGGCTGCTATTAAGGTGGGTGTGGGGGGCAGTATAGAGTGGCAGGGACCTATCTGTCCTCAGTGGGAACTGTGTACACATGCCACAGTGATGAAGCCAGAAGGGATCTTTCTGCCAGTGTGAGCTCACAACTGACAATTGTTTTTGCTATGAATGTTTGTTTCTCTTGTGCTCCTATTCATATAGTTGCCCTGCTCTTGCCTTGGGAAAAATCATGGTAAAGTTATTTTTCAATCATTGCCCTGTCCACCAGTGGTAGATAACTTAAATTCCAGTCTGGAAGCATGGGTGACATGAAAGTAACATGAAAACAGTTTTCACTTGTTTAAGGAACTTGAGCCGGGCGGTGGTGGCGCACGCCTTTAATCCCAGCACTCGGGAGGCAGAGCCAGGCGGATCTCTGTGAGTTCGAGGCCAGCCTGGTCTACAAAGTGAGTCCCAGGAAAGGCGCAAAGCTACACAGAGAAACCCTGTCTCGAAAAACCAAAAAACAAAAAACAAAAAACAAAACTTGTTTAAGGAACTTGGAAAGTAACTTGCACAAAAATTAATGAGTTTGTAATAATTGCTGCTCAGATTATGATGTGTTTCCTTCCAGTCTGTTTTATGTATGCATGTATGTATGTATGTGTATAGATGTGTGTGTTATAAAATTGGGTTATAGTGAGTGAGTCTATATATGTAGTCTTCCTATTTTTTCAGGCTATTGCATAGAAGTAAACCATTTGAACTACAGCTTATTGAGTAGAACCTGAACTTTGGGTAATGAAGTTGTTTTCAATTGTACTAATACATGTGATCACACATGATTATCTGTACCTGATTGAGTAGTTAGGCTGGCATGGTAAGAGAAATCACTGGGTCAATGATTAGAGATTATCCTTTAAAAACAAATATCTGGTGGTGATAGCAAATTATTTTTACAGTTTTTAAACATAATACAGGAAGATAAATAGCCAAGAGTAATAGTGTTAGGACCCCTCTTTACCATGTCTTATTAGATCACCCTGAAAAATAACGTTACCACACTTTTTATTCCCAACCATGAATGCCTATCTTATTAATGTCTCACATTCAGTCACATTCAAAACAGGCAGATCAGCACATGCTGTGTGTCTACTCTCTGTATTTGAGTTAAACCAAGTGCCAAAAATTAGCCATTCTTACTCTTTCAACAACTGAACTCTAATCCCCTATTTGAACTTCCTGCCATTCTCCTCCCCTCTCAACTCTCTCCTCACCCCTTTCCTCACCTCTCTCATTACCTCTCTCCTCCCCTCTCTCCTCCCCTCTCTCCTCTGCCCCACCTTTGGTCATGGAATTGTGTATGGCAACGACTCCACTTTAAAGTCTAAGCCCATCCCCGGGCACTGTATGATGTCAAAATATCCCAAAGGACTTCAGAGACAGTTTGGGTGAAGGAAAGACATGTAATCCATACCAGCTTCAATTTTAAGAGCTATCTAGTTCTGAGTACTTATTCTTCCCTCTTGGGTAATAAAGGGCGATGCTAAGAGTTCCTGGGGATTGTAGTATCTGCAATAACAGCAGCACCAGTAGGTCATGCTCAAATAGTCAGACTTGATTGGTTTTAAAAGATCATATGTAGTTCAGCATCTTTTTGAGAGAAAGTATGAAGACAGTGTTTGGCTGGGCCACATATCAAACAAAATGAAAATGAACTCTCTCTCTATATCAAGGATTTAGTTTCTTTCCACTGCAATTTCTAAGTAAACGATAGTTCTGAAGACTTGCTTCTGTGAGGTTTTGGCTCCTTATGGGGTAAGCAAATGAGTTCAGTACAATGGAGACATATGTGCTAAATATCTATCCAGTGACTGCTAAATCCCTGTCACGGATGACTTCATTGAAGACAAGGGCTCCTCTTAGGATTCTGATTTTTTTTTTAAATTAACACTGATGTAGAAGCTGACCTTTTCTCCCTCTCTCTCTCCCTTTCTAGCCAGCATATGTCCCAAGGAAGCTAATCCCAATAACAATCATCAAGCAAGGTAATTAGTTTGCTGTATTCAGGAACTATTATAGTCAACTGTTCAACTAATATAGTTGAACATACAGTGTATGTGTTCTCAATTTTTCTTATAAACACATTAAAACAACGGTGTTTAGAAACATTTGAAGAAACTAGTGTAACTTAGTAAACTTGTGGCTAATACATAATTTTGGCTGTGATACCTTGGACAAATCTTACCAGTTGGGCAACAAAGCAGTTATAGCATGTGTCACATTAAAAATAATCAGTTAAACATGTGGAGCTTTACTTTGGAGCTTTACTTAAGATTAAGTTAGCATACATGAGAAAAACAATTAGACCATTTAGGATATTGAGAATGAAACTATGATTTAGCGGTCACTTAGGGGAAGTAAAGATGTCTATGTTTTAAGAATTACAATGCTGTATTTCATTTCAGTGTCCAGTTGTTTTTGTTTTGGCTTCCAGTTTTCAAATTATTAAAATGAATCCATTATTTCCAGAAAAAATCTCTTGGTAGAAGAGCTAAAGCCTTAAAATAGTTCTCCATTTTAAGAAAACACAGTGTGCTAAGTATATGCTAAAGGCATGGCCACTTACTGCTGGAAACACTGAAAGATTCTTTGATTTGAAGATATATGTTTTTGAATCTATTTTTCAAGACAGGGTTTCTCTGTGTATCCCTGCCTGTCCTAGAACTGGCTCTGTAGACCAGGCTGGCCTCGAACTCACAGAGGTCCGCCTGCCTCAGTCTCCTGAGTGCTAGGATTTAAGGCATGTGCCACCACAGCCTGGCTTATGTTTTCTAATTTTATATTGTCTTGTTATTACAACATTGTATGCTAGTTCTTAACTGCTTTGTGTAAAGGGCAGGATGCACAGTGAGTAGAGACAGAAGGGATTTTCCACTACTTAGAATGGGATACTTTGTGAGAGAGTTTTAAGGATATGCGTTGTTACCTCCAAAGCATGGATGGTAAGGTAAGACATATATCAAATTCTTCTGTTGACTCTGTAGCCAATCCACTGAGTTGCTTCTGTTAATTGATAAATTTAGATTAAGACTGTAGCTTTACACCATTAGCTTCTTTCTTCTTCCTGTGTTCACCCTCATCACACTATTGTCTTTTCATATCTCACTAGTGATTCAGAATGTTACCCACAGGGCTTCAACTAAAGCCCCAGACAAGACTCCTTTTGGAGGAACAATACTAGGTAAGTCAGTCATGCAGTGTATATCTAGACGAAGCAATCTAGGCTATCTTTTGATAAGAGGGTTCTTATGGGGACGTGTACTGTGAGCAAGTGCTAAATTAGTGTGAGTCTATTTCATTTCCCTTTCATTTCTTGGCTTGTGCCCAGTCTAAGCTACCAGCCAAGACACACTGCCTTTATCTTGGCTACTTTGAGTCTATGAATGTAAACTCAGGGGATTTCTGGTGGTAAGTTCTAGATAAGGAAAATACCCATTTTAAAAGGTGCAGTCATATTCCCCTCCTCATATTTTCTATGTGGAGTTAAAGTTAATCAAAGGAAGGGAAGGGTCAACCTTTGAATTCTACTTTATAATTCTCCATTCTCCACTTTTGTCTGATAGGTTTTCTTCCTGTTCTTACATTTATATCTATTTCCTTGCAGTTCATCTTATTATTCCGGGACTTAATGATTCCATGGTAAAACTTCCCACATCCATAATGCTTGAGATTTCGGATGCTCTCAAGGCACAATTAGGTAAGCAGGGGCTCTTGAATGAACAGTAGCACTGGATGATACAGCACTGAGATTATGTAAGGAATTTTGCAGATGAGACGTCTGAGGACTAAATAATGAGTGTGGAGGAGGAGGCTGGAGGGTCAGAGATATTACTACCAATCATTCTGTATGGAAAGCTATTATATACATATGCATGCAATATATGAAAGAAAAATAGGAGTCGTATCTGAAATGTACTCATTTGAACAGGTATAATTTTCAAGCAGAGAACTTTTCCTAAATTATGCTCAATGAACTTTGTTATAAAGGGCCATTAGGAATTTTCTTTCTTTTTTTTTTTTTGGTTTTTCGAGACAGGGTTTCTCTGTGTAGCTTTGCGCCTTTCCTGGAACTCACTTGGTAGTCCAGGCTGGCCTCGAACTCACAGAGATCCGCCTGCTTCTGCCTCCCGAGTGCTGGGATTAAAGGCGTGCGCCACCACCGCCCGGCCTAGGAATTTTCAATGAGACCTGATATAAAGGGACATTAGAATGAGTATGTGCTTCATGCTGGTATTGTTGCCTTCTTCTAGAAAGAATTGGGAAACGTTTGTATCATTAAGAAAACATCAACAAAATCTCCTTCAAAGGGACCCAGAGAACAATTCTGGTTGCTATATTTGACTATCAAATTGGGCTCAAGGTTGTCTCTCTGGCAGTACATCTGAAACTTAGATGATGGCCATTCTGACTGAAGTGAGATAGAATCTTAGGATAGTTTTGATAGTGCATCCCTGATGACTAATGTTGTTGAGTATTCTTCCACTTCTATGCATATGTACATAGTGTGCATGTGTTTATGTATACATGTTTGCATGTGTAGGTGCATGTGTGGAGGCCCGAGGTTGATATGGAAATCATCCTGGATTACTCTTCCAGTGTGTTTACTGAGACAGGATTTTTTTTTTAAATAAAATCTTATTGTTATGGTTAGTCTTGTGTGCCAACTTGTTCTGGGGATCCTGTGGTTTTGCCTTCTGAGGCTAGAATGATAGATGGGCCGCCGTGCATGCCCACATGGAATTCAGTGGGTTCCAGGGCTCAGAAGCCTCAAGTCTTTTAAGCACTGAGCCATCTCCTCAGTTTTTTTGAACACCTTTTAAACTGGTTGTGAAACACTTTACCAAGAACACCTGCATCTCCCCTTTTGAGAACTCTATTTAGCCCATTTTTACTTGGATTTTTTTTTAATGTTTAGTTTTGTTGTTGTGGTGGTTTTCGAGTTCCTCATGTGTTCTAGATACCAATTCTCTATCAGATGTGTAACTTGAAAATATGAGAATTTTCTCATATTCTGTGAGCTGCCTCTTCATAGGGTTATGGTTTTGTTTGCTGTACAAAAGTGTTTGGGTTTCCTGAGACCCCACTTGCTGGCTTTATTTATCATGCAGTCCTATTCAAAACCTCCTTGTGTATGCCTTGATGTTGAAGTGTACTCCCTTCTTTATCTTCTAGTAGTTTCAGAATATCAGGTGTCACTTTGGTTTTAGTTGATGGTGGTTCTATATACTTAGGAGTTATAGTTCAATACAGATATGCAAAGTGTAATGATGAGTTCAGGATAATTGGCACACGTATCACTTCAGACATATGCAATGTCTTTGCATTGGGAGTATTAGAACTCCTATCAGCTATTTTGAAATGTCACATTAATTGCTGTCAGTCAGAATCATCTTATTGTGCTATAGAGTGTTAACAAGTTATGGGTGTTCTTTATATATTTTAGACATTGAGTCTATATGTGAACCATGGCTTCTGGATATTTTCTTCCAATCCGTAGGCTAGTTTTTATTTTGTTGATGGATTATTTTGCTGTGCAGAAACCTTTTTTTTCCCACAAAAATTGCGTGGGCATAAACACTTTTTCTATTACCAAGGGAGAAATAAACGTTCCAAAGTTAATTATCACTGCTGCAATTCAGAAAAGTCATATTTTTTGAGGGAGTAAATCCTAAAAATAATAACCCCCTTCCAACAGAGCCCATCATGGGCCATCAAGAGATGCAATAGCTTTTGTTCTAAGAACACATGGTGTGAATAAATGAACAAGAAAGCTAGTATTACACACACTCATCTCCAAGGGACTTAAAAGGGCTTGCCAAAGCTAAGACACACCCTGCCAAAAGTTAAGAGAATCAACAGTGTTGGAAAACAGTATGAAAGAAAAAATGGAGGAAAAAGAACTTACTGAGGTCTAGGCCATAGCTGGATGGTGTTTTACTCTGTCAAGATAGCAGGTGTGTGAGTGTAGATAAGTGTTCATAGGTTGCAAAGTGATGCCAGAACTCTCATTGAAATATATTCCCCATCTTCTAACTACTCTGACATCTGCTGTGTTATATGTAGAAATACTATATACCTTTATAAGAAATTAGTGTTGTATGAAGAATACACATATCTCTTAAGAAGGCTTGCCATGTTTTCCCATTTGTAATTGAATTTTAGGTTAATGTGATTGCCAATTAAAGGCAGCTACTGACTCTTAGAACCTGGAGCAATCCAGTTTGTTGTCCCTGACTGAGAGTCTAAGATCTTGGGGGAGGGAAGTGCATGGGAGATACACACACACACACACACACACACACACACACACACACACACAGAGGGGGGTGGAGACAGAAAGAAAGAAAGAGACACAGACAGATGGAGACAAAGTTCTAAAGTGTGAGAGGTTTCCTAGCCAGGTAGAGGTTACCCAAACCAAGACTGTAGGATATTATTAAGCAAAAGGGAAAGATTAGCAAAACTACTCTAATGGAGTTGGGAGCACTATGTGATGGGGACCCTGCAATTGACATTTGAAGAGCTCATCTTCCTGTGGTGTACACTGAAAATAACAGGTCCAGAGCTCAGGAGAAGCTTGTGAGCTGAATGATTCTTCACTTGCTAGCAAGCACAATGGTTCTAAGTGAAAGCTGGAGCTCTGAAAGATGTCCAGAAAGAAAATCTTGGTCAATTTTAGAAATCGTAGAAAAGATTTCCATAAGACACTAGGTGTGTCTGGCTGGTCATTACAGAAAGAGTTCTTACTCTTCGTGCCCTTGTAACTAGATCTGAGCAGTGTTGTTGACTGTCTCTGTCATAAGCATGTTGGGCAGCCATAGATGCTGGCTTGACAGTGGTGGTCAGCACACTGCACCTTGTCCCCAGAAATGTGTACACCCTAAGTTGATATCTGCCTGCTTTCTAATTGCTTTTAAGTCTGTAAGAGGTAAGCAGAGTTTGTGTCCACACTAAGTGGAAAGAAGGGTATGGCCTCTACCAGAGTGATGCCAGCTGTAGCTGGTTATAAAATTTACATTCTCAACAAGATTTGAGAACAGGCTGGCTCAGTGTTCAGCGGGGGATAAGTATGTACCAGGGAATTTTGGGAAAGGGCTGAGATATTTCCAGTTTAAAATTGAGAGACTCTTTCCCAGAGGTTGGGCAATTCTGATTGAGAGGTGTTCTTTATGAAAACCACCTGAGTTTTAGAAGAAAGGTTTCCCAAAAATTGTGTAAAGAGGAAAAAAAGTCCATTTTTACACCAGATTCCCAGAGACAAAAAGAGAAGATATGTGCTAACATGTGTCTCTAATAAAATTTATTGATTGTCAGTTTGCTCTGCTACAAACTTATCCAAAAGCTTACTTTCCTGTGTCTCTTATTTGTGTGTTTCAAAATTTTCAGAGTCATAACCCGCTAGATTTTTTTAACCATCTGTAATAATGGAAAATCCCTATTGAATTTTATAAAATTAGCTTGAATAAAAATCAAGGAACAACTGCAGTCCAACTACGCCTTACAGAAACTTTAAATTGAATCATGAGATTTATTCAAGTATTCTGTTGTGATTTTGTCATTCCTGTACCAACTAAGATCTTAAAGAATTTCCATGATTAATAGGGAAGAATTTCAAAGTCTGTCTTGTATTCATACCAGCCCTCGGGAGGAATGTACAGTAAAGTTGCCTGGCTGGCAGGAAAAGATGCGTGTAGATATTTTGTTGTTGTTGAGGGACTGGAGAGTTGGCTCAGTGGTTAAGAGCCCTTGTTGCTACTCACAGAAGACCATGGTTTGGTTCCCAGCACCCAGCTCACAACCATCTCCAGTCTTTTTTCAGACCTCAGTGGGCACCAGACACACATGGTGCACATGTATACAGGCAGGCAAATACTCATACATATAAAATAACACAATAAATCTTTTAAAAAAATTGTGGTGGACTATGTTTGAAATAAGTAATTTTGGACACTGTACTACAAAGAAATAAAGTTTTTATTTTATTTTATTTTTTAGCTAAGAATGAAACATTGGCATTACCAGCAGAATCTAAAACACCAGAGGCTGAAAAAGTTGCACCCCAGCCAGCAACAGGTAATGAGATCCCTAGGATGCTGTTGAGAAAGCAAGTCACATTGTTTCAAATAGTGAATGAGCTACAAACCTGTTTTTTTAAAGCAAATAACAAGAAATTCATTCTGATCATAAGCATAAAACAATAGGAGATTCTAAGGCTTTATCCTTGGGAAAAGAACAGATGAAAATCGAGTGACTGGATGATGGACATGCTATGTAGCATGGAAAAAAGGTGTGTGTTTTGACTATGACTGAAGGTGTGCCGTTAACACTGAGGCCATTTCCAGTAAGGGTAATGGCATGTTTCATAGCCTTTCCTTTTGGATGAACAGTGCAGACCATTTTTCATCGCCCAGTTGCCTTCACAGTGATTGGCATAGCAAAACGTCTTATAGTCCTCATAAATCCATAACTTGATGGTGATGAAAATGCTTTGAAATGTCCCTGCAGATTACTACTCCTAAGATGGAGACTATGTAGTAATTTGGTTCAAAAATATCCCTGAAGAAACATGTGGTAAGCAGTGTCTCCATAGCGTATTATTGTTACTACCAAACACACAACATCTGTTCTCCAATTAAATCTACCCAGCCTAATTCTCTGGGGAGACATCAGTCTTGGAAGTACTGAATTTTTGCCAGTGTGGTACCACCTTATCCAGGCCTGGATGAAACAGACAAGGGGCAAGTATTCCCTGCAGCTCACCATCAGTTAAAACACTCCCATCAAAAGTGAACTTTTTACTTCATAAAATTTCTGTAACTTGAGGTGTTTGTGGTGTTCTATTTGTGCTGAATTTGAGGACTCGTGTTTGGTCAAGAGGGGATAGGGTTGGTGCAGTAACAAAACAACTTGAAGAGGCAGACTGAGCTAGACCATATTGACATAGTATTATCATGCCTTAACAAAGAATGGGCCTTTAGAAGACAGACAGACAGATACCATTTGAGCCACTAGCAGCATCCAGTTGAGTGAATTTTTTTTTAAATTTGATGTGATCAGTTAATATAGAGAAAAGTGCGAGCATGTCCAGTGGCCACATGAGTCCATTTCTGTGTCAAACGTTCAACCCAGCTTTCCAAGTGACACTTTCTTCTCTCGGCACAATGTCTGGTGTGAGTCTACGGATTGCCCAACTTTCTGCCAAGATCGCCTCAGGATTTTCCACTTCAGAAATGCTTGGGCCATCCCCACCACATATTATTCAGTCTTGTTAGTATGTGTCATTGCTGCAAAATTCTAGGGTTTTGTAGAATTGTTTAAATCTCGGTCATCATAGTTTATATTTCTCCAAATCTTCTACCCAAAGTCTTCACTGCCTTTAATGGAGCAGCTGACACAACCCACCCTGTGGCTGAACGTTTGAATACCGATCACAATTTCAGCCTGGATCTAAGCTCTGCTGGTAATTTGTGGTGTTTAGAGGAAATCTAGTAATAGGGTAGTTGTTTGACCCTGTCCCCCCCACACACTTTTTTTCCTGCTTGCTCATTAACTCACATATCACTGTAAGCTGGAGATACCGAAAAGGGAAGGTGAAACATTCGGATTGCCGTGAAAAATGGTTTCATAGAGAGGAGTTGGGTATGCTTCTGTGGGACACTTAGAAAGTAACCCAAAGTGGAAAAGGATCAGGGAGGAGAGGCATCTGGGGCAAGTAGGTAGCTTCACCCTAGGAACCTGAAAAACAGAGGCTGCCAACCGAAGGGGTCTCATGCCTGCGTTGCTTCCTTATTTTATCATCTCCCAGCTCATAAAGTTGTTTGTATGTTTTACTTTGCAGTGACTCCAGAAACAGTTTCAAGAAGCATTAAACCCATGGCGTCTAGTGCAATAGATACCTCAGAGCCAGCACTGGGTAATACTGAAATCAGTTTTCCCCCTTAAAATAACAGAACAGCCATAGTGACAACTCCCAACATTCACAGGTTAAAGACCCACTTTATCCCGCCATGCGCCTCCCCCCTTCTTCTCCGTTCTTTTCTTTTTCTGGGAATTCACCTTCCTGTTTCTGGGACAAGTTCTCCTGAAGAGTCAGCAGCATGCCTTGATACTGGGTGACCAACCAGACAGGCAGCTGTGGATGACACACTAACTGCATGTCCCCTTTGTCCCCTCTTGTGGGTTGGGTGTCAAAGCTGCTGGAAATCTTGACTCTCTCTGGGATTTCTGTTCAGGTCAGCTATGGGAAGTCTTGTGCCAACTAAATTCCGGAAGAGTCGCCAAGAGACATGCTGTTTAATGAGAATTTCAGTTGCTCATGTTAACTGCTGTTTCTAACTGCTATTTCACCCAAAAGAATGTATCATGCTTTTCTTGTTTGTTCTCTTTCCTTGAAGAAAAGGAACAGCATGTGTCTTGTTGTGCATGTGTGATGATGACCTAAAAAGCACCTTCCATTTTAACAGCTATGTTACTTTTCCTGGGAGAGCCAGCTGTCTCCCAGGCTGGATGCTGGAAAAGGCATGGATTGCTCATCATTGCATGCGAGCCTGTTATGAAGCATTCTGGGCCAGGAGAGGGTTATGCCAAACCATCCTGTTGCTAACCGTGTTCTTCTTTATTATAGCCCTCAATGAGAAGACCCCAGAAACAGCCCGTTCTGTTCTAATGCCTGAGTTTGAATTGCCTTTGAGCACTCTAGGTAAAAGTCACTGAACACTGAAGGAAGCGTCAATGAATGCTACTTTGGGAGTGTTATGCATGGCTAATAGAAATCCTTAGTGGCGACTTTATTCAAATCAAAATCCTTATAAGAAACGAGTGACAGATAATGCAGAAAAATGAACTCTAAACACCCCCAAACTCTTAAATGTGATTTTAAAACAATGGTCATCATTTAGGGCCCTAAAGAGGCCTTCCCTGTAACAATGCCACTAGTAGTTTTTCTTGGTGGTGGTCATGATTTGTTGTTGTTATATTTTATTCTTTTCACTCATGATCATATGTGACTGAACACATTGGTCTCTTCTGTTTTTCTTCCATGTTTTTATTCACTTGCAGCTTTATCTTGATAGATAGGACATATTAGCTATTTCTATAGATTCCTAGGATTGTTGGAATTTATGAATGAAGTATCAAAAACTGGAGGAACATATGCATAGAGTTATATAGTTGCCCTATGATTTTTTAAAGTTCTTGTGCAGACAACTTTCTAATTCAATTAAAATGAAATATACCTAAAAACCACAATAATGAATGTAGTTAGAAAATTCAAGAAGCTAGTAAGTATAGATGGAAAAGACTAAATAATACCTCGCTTAGTGGCTTGATTATAAAATGCCAAAAAGGGAATTTTATACTGGGCATGGTGGCCCATGCTGTAATAAGTGAATATAAAAAACACAGAGAGTATTGTGAAATCCAAGACAATCTGGGCTACATGATGTCACAAAAAAAACAATTACCTTTCATTGAAATAGAACTAAAAAATACCACTGAGTATTTTCTTGACATGCAGTGATTTTTATCTTGTATTTGTTGTTTCCACAACTTTGAACATTTTAAAACCTTTTTTGTCCTATTCCATGCACTTGTCCTAACCTGTGTGTTTTACTCCAGCTCCAAAAAGGTTTCCAGAGCTTCCCGAGGCAGAAGCAGCCTTCCCTTTGGAGAAACCAGGGGGTACCTTGGGTAAATAAAAGTACTTTGTATTTGGTGTGAAGAATATGCATGGTGGGCTGAGGATGTAACCCAGTGACAGAACCCTTGCCTGGCATGTATGAGGGCATGGAATTGATCACCAGCATCACACAAAGTGGGTGCTGACTGTGCAGTTCTGTAGAACACAGGTACAGAGTCCCTTCTCTGTGAAGCTGAATGCAATAATGCACTTGGTCAACACAGGGAAATCAGTAGTTGGTTGGTTGAAAGTGAAAATAAAAATATTACTTGGTTAGATTCCTACAGCTTCATTGAAAATCATTCCTGCTAGTTCTACATAATCTAGCTGGTTGGTTGCTGTCTAGATGGATGCACATTGACTTCTAAGTATATGATGACTCTTGATTGGGTCCATATGAGCTTTGCTGTACAAGTGTTTTTCTAGCCACTTACCCATCTCTGCCATGAAACATTCAGCACCTTCTGTTTCTCTCTAATATAGTTTCACGTGACGATCAGTGGGTGGCACCTGGAGTTAAAACATCTGGAGATTCTAAATTTGTACAGCCTCCAACTGGTAACTGCATTCCATTAAAAAAAGTATTAACATCTTCTGCCTTTACTTATATAGGATCTATTACTAACCATCAGTGTACTTGATGGCAACTCGTGATACGTTTCTGCTAATGTGCAAGAATGCATCTTTCTAAGGATTAGTTTAAATATTCCATTGGACCATCCCAATTTATGTTAAATTTCAAATTAAAATTAAAAAATAGGTTATTTGTGATCTCAAGTGTTTATACATTCAGGAGCTGACATATTTGTATTCTTCAGTAGTTGATATGTTCATGCTTCCATTCACTTGCACCTTTCCTATTTTTAAATTTGGGGTATATTTGTGCATGTACTAAGCTGCGTTCTATTTAGTTTTAATATATACCATTGTTTCCCAGTTACGTGGGTAGCTAGCTCCCTTGTTTAGTTATTACAAACATGGAGAACACAGACTGAGGAAGAGAGGATCTCTTAGAAGATGCTAGAAAGGGATCAGTTTCTGTCTCGTGTTAAATGATTGTCACGGGGGTCCTAGGAAGTGAAGTGTTGCTTCTCCTGGTTGAATACATTCAGAAAGTGAGTCCATCTGTGAATGCGTATCTTCACAGCTTTTAACTAGATGGTGAGATGCGCAGAATGGAGATGAAGCTCTAATTGTAAAGATGCACAGACTGCATCAACTAGCATCTGGGGAGGGTAAAGTTGGTTGTGTTTTGCCTGTATTCTATGTGAATACAGGATAATTTTGATTGTCTTGATCTGTTTTCATGGCAAAACAGCCTCATTTAATATTACTATCCTTTGAGATGATTGACATTCAGCAGGGGAAAGCCACATGCCAACTCCTAGATGGCCAGGGCTGCTTAATTAATCACTAAATGTGATATAATGTTTCTTTTTGTAAGATTTATTTTGCTTTGGAATTTACTGGAAATTTTGACACCTTTACACTTTGTATCAAAACTGCAGAATGAATATTCTCGTAAAGACTTCTATACCAGTTTTTGAGATATAAAGGACAATTGAGAATTCTAGCTTGCCTAGTTATGGAAACTCTAGTTATTTCAACAGTTTTTGGTAATGAAGGAACAGGATATTTGAGGTTTGGAGCATTGCGAGAAACATGAGATTCATAGTCATTTAATATACTCTTCCCCCTTCTCAGCCTGTTTGCCCTAATCTTTCACCAGTGCTGTCTGTTGTGATTTTATTGTCTGGAATTGCATTTTATATAGCCTTCTGTAAAGTATGCTAACTAGGGTTGATTGAGCTTGATTTCCTTGGCAAATTTAATTTTCCATAAAGTATATAAAAGGAAATCATAAAAATGTGCTCTATAATCGCATTCCAGGATGTAAAATTACTCATAAATTCTGTGTTTAAAGGAAACTGGCCAGATCTTAGAAATACTTTAGGGCTTGTGACAGTTACTCAGGGTGAAACTTATCTTTCTAGTGATGCAAGAGAGTTAGTCCTTTGTTCTGTTGGATATTGACCAGTCTACTATAACCCCAATGTTATCACAGCAGGGGTTCTAGGGAAGCTCGAGGTAACTTGTACCACCAGATAGACTGGGCATTTGTGTTCATGGGATCCACATGCTGTTGGAACCTTTCTCCCTTAGAACTACATAATTTCTGCATCAACTTTCTCTACACAACTCAAAGGCCTATGAACCTAATGCCGTATGCACATTTCTCAAGTCCTTTGGCATGATTAGTTCCTTTTGTAGGAAGGAGATGCATGAAGGACTTACATGTGGGATGGGTAGACAAGCAAATAGTTAGACTCACCAATTTCTTTCACACTCACTCCAGTGAATCACTGCAATTGAAAAGTGAAACAATGGCCATACAGCATGCTTTGTAATTGGGGGAACAGGGTTTCACAACAGAGAATTACATGGTCTTCTCTATTCAGTGAATGTGGTAACCTGAATTACTCTTTAAGTATGCCCCGAGGACTTGCATAGACTCAGTAAATAAAATTATGTCCAGGTCAAGCTTCCATGTTTTCCATGGGCAACAGAGATGGGAACGCAGCATAAACCCCACAAACAGGCATGTGCATAATGTCGAACATCCTAACATGATGCAAAGTTCATAGATAGGAACTTTCTGTTTCTTGCTCGATGGTGCCTCGGTATGAAGCCTCTTTAATTTATGTTAAATAATTAATGTTCCATAAAAGACTATTATTTAGAGCCATGAAGGTTCAGAATCAAAGTAAGAAAATGGACACAAACCCAGAATGAGTCAATGCATTTGAGTTCAGCAGTAGAAAAACCCTCTGCTTGTTCTTGCCCAAGATGTTCAAACAACTGAACCCTTTACCCCCAATATATTGAGACTTATTACAAAGACCTCATTGTCTTTTACAGACTTGCCTTAACAGTGTCAGGATGGAGTACTGTCAGCCTTGATCTTTTCATTGTACTCCCTCCACTCTGGAACTTTCTTTAAGAAGTCAGCCCTCACCATTTTCAGTGTTGAATTCTTTCAGTACTTTGTAGAATTATAGCATCTTGTGTCACATGGTTAGGCTCTGTGAACTACATAGTTCAGCTTGCACAAGGAGGGGTGTATCAGTTGGAATGTTTATACCATAGTTGATTGGCTTAGAGATCCTTGTTGAAAAGAGATAAACTCTGTCTTTGGACCTTACTGCCTGCGCTGCGAGGTGTTGATTAGCCCAGATCTGGCTCACTCAACCTAATTAAACCCTAGAGAGGATGAAAAGTAGGAACAAGTAGTGTTGATGCTTCAAAGGCAAGAAAATAGATTCAAGCATAGCAGATGATTTTCATTTTCACTGTGGCCTCTTAGAGGATTATGGGCTCAAAACTTTCATTTTTATTTCACAAATTTCAGGGTCAACCAGAGTGGTGGTTTATTTTTCCATTAACTGAAGAAAGTATTATTTGTATTTAAATAGTACAGAGACTCTGTGGTGCTTGCCTAGCTGTATGCCATCTCCCTTCACTGCTTCTGCATATGGCTGTTAGAATTCTGTTGCATGATCTTACAAACCAGTAGCAAGACTGCGTAGTAGATATTTAGGTGCACACATTTCTGTATTATTAAATGAGAAAAGGGCATGTTTCCCCTCCCACTCCTGCATCTAAGCTAGGAAGTTGTTATTCTTTTTAAGACTTTAAACTACCCATCTTCCAAATTAGTCTGTTGATGTAGGCATTTTTAGATTAATTCTACTGTGGATCTACCATGTACTAGGATCTAGAGCATATAAACCTTGTAGGACAAGATAGCTGCAACAGAATCTCTCCCTAATAAAATCTGTTATCCAGGAAATTATGTTTTAAAAGGAAAATCTTTCATATTGCTACTGATATTCAAGAAATCTGAGCAAAGTAAAATGTTGCTTATTTGAAGTTCTTTGTATACTATCACATGACTCGACCAGGGCATTTTTATGTTGGTATTTGTATATAATTAGTTTTTCAAAGTAAAAACATAGAGTAATAAAATATAACTAACAAATGGTCTTACAAGTATAGATATATTTTCTGGAATATCTGAAGGTAAAATTTTGTATAATTCCTACTCATTATTTTTGCTTCTTAAAGCTCTGAATTGTGCTACCCATTTTACCTGTCAAATTAATTTTCTCCTTCGACTCAGGTCTCATGTAGACTCTATGAATTAAAGACCAAAGCTACTGCCTAGTTTCAAATAGCGTTAGCATTTTATCCACTAAAGATGGTGATTAGCAGCAAGGCCTGGTGGCATACAGACAGTCTGAAAAACAGTAGCACTCACACCCAACTCTTGGGGCTGTTTGTCAATTTCATACCTAGAATAGTTTGTTAGAAACAGGCTGAACAATTAGTGAAATCTACTCAGACTTAAACACAAAGTTTTTGTAAAGAACTTGTAGATGCCCAAGTTTTTGTAAGGCAATCAAGAACTCTCGGTGATTTTAAGAGTTTTTCAGGGAACTCCCCTTCAGTGCCGTCCCCTCCTCTGACCTCTGTCACTCCAGAGTCAAAAGACTGACATTTGCAGCAAGTTGAGGTGGTCCCCTATCAAAGCTTTCCAAACAGCATAAAACTTCTAGTGATTTTTTTAAGTTTTTTTTAGCATTCAACTTTTAAAAAGTATGGAAATAGAAATATAGGGACCAACTATGTGACAAAGGTGTTATTTGAATCCCAAGGATTTCAAGAAAAGTATTTGCAAGTAAGAGATTCCTAATGGGAATTTACAGACATGAACCATAATTGCCGGAGGATGCTAAAGCATTCTATTCCCTATGAATGCCTGTAGTAATAACTTAGGGAAGGTGTCAGCCTAGCTTTGAACCTCAAAATGTAAATATGAGAAATAGGGTTAATTAATAAATGCCAGTTGGAACAAAAATACAGACTGCAGAAAAAAATGATGTCACATTACTAGATAGGAAGGAGATTTGGGAGTTAACATAAATGCAGCCATGGCATTTTTCAGAGGCATGAATAAAAAGTCAAGATATTAATTCATGATTTCATATGAAGAGAGGAATACAAAAAAGTCGATAACCTCTCCTGACTTACTTAGAGGTAGACAGAGCTGGTATTGCTAGATCCGTGACAGGCTAAGGGTTAGAAACTGGCAGGATTTTTGTTCTTTAAAAGATCAGTCATTCCCACCTGACTCTTTAAAATCACAACTAGGCTAACTTTACATTAAAAACTAGATCTTTATATAAGAAGATTCTCACAATATGTTCCTATTTTAGCACAGGATATCCTATTTTTGAGAACTTTGTATTTATACCTTCACAAGTGACATGCGTCCCCTGTCTCTTGTGGCCGTTCTCTTCTTTGAGACTGTCTCACCATCCAATACCATGTTATGGCTTCAGCTAGCACTGGTTCCATGTCATGAATTTGTCATCGGGTTATTCATAACCAAATGAGTAATCCTCCTGCATGCTACCTCCATTTTATTATATTTTCTGTAAACCAATTTGAATGCCAAAAATAAGCAGTGTCCACCTCTAGTTTCTGCTTTCTCTACCTCTTACTCCTACAGCGACAGTTCTTTGTGCTCGAAGAGAAGATTTTTAGTACCATTTTTACTTGAAAGTTCATCTTTTATGGAAACGTGAAATTTATCCCTACATTGAAAGTTACGTTTGAGTTCATCCCACTTTCTTCCTTTTATACTGAATACAAAAATCTACCTTCAAATCTACCTACCTACCTGGTAGAAGGGGTCATGGCTCTATGGAGGAACACAGAAAGTTGTCGCTAAATAAAACCAAGAGGGGTGGTGCCAAGAGTGCCCTGGTCTTAGTCCTGCCGTCCTTAACCAGGATATTAAGGTGAAGAATGCACTAAGTCAACAGTCCCCCCCATATGAGCACTGGCAGTTGTCCTTACTGCTGTAAACCTCAACTTTGCTACCATAACCAGCCTATTTAATAATAATAATAATAATAATAATAATAATAATAATAGTAAAACCCTCAACTTCATTATCTAGAAAATCTACAGAGTGGTGGCAATGCCTATCTCACCTGTATCTCGGGGATGGTAACAAGGTTAAAGAAGTTAATTCACGAGACTGTGTGAATCCTTAAGTACCATTTGCTCCTTAGGTACTGTGCCAGCACCGTCTACTAAGCAGAAAGAGGAAGCAATGGATTCTACAAGTAGCTTCAATGTGCCTTCTCTTTCTTCCTCTAGAAGCTTCTTCTGCCCTAGCTGCCATATGACTAGTAGATTTGTGTTTGTGTTTGTTGAAGCCCTTTGATTTAGAGCTGGTATGATTTCATTATAAATAAATGGCATGACTTTCACAGAACTCTGGGGACCAGGGCCATAGCATGATGTGTGTCTTAGTTAGGGTTTCTATTACTGCAATGAAACACCATGACCAAAAAGTAAGTTGGGGAGGAAAGAGTTTATTTGGCTTACACTTCCAGATCATAGTCCATTGTTGGAGGAAATCAGAACAGGAACCACAAACAGGACAGGAACCTGGAGGCTGGAGCTGATGCAGAGGCTATGGAGGGGTGCTGCTTACTGGCTTGCTTCCCATGGCTTGCTCAGCCTGCTTTCTGATGGAACCTGGAACCACCAGCTTAGGGATGGCACCACCCACAATGGACTGGGGCCCTCCCCTATCATCATTAATTGAGAAAATATCTTACAGCTGGATCTCATGGAAGCATTTCCTCAACTGAGGCTCCTTCCTCTCTGATGACTCCAGCTTGACACACAAAACCAATTAGTCAGTATGTTAAAGTCCCACAGCTAAGACAGCAGTGTTGACTGGCAATTCAGTAGTGAGGAAGCCAACAGCTCCAAACTCTAGTACCTTCATAAAACTGCTGTACTTCAGCCACCACTGAAATAGGTCAGGAAATCCTGTACAGTATAGCAAAATTAACCTGTCTTTTCTCTTACCTTTATTTTTAAGCAACTCATGATGTTATCTCAAGCTCAACAACTTCAGATGAGACTGAAATAGAGCCCCGTGCAGGTATACCCAACCTTTCAATGATGCCTTTGGATCCTAGGTGTCCTGAAACCTAGTGGTTGCATTTTAGTTTTTGCGAAATGAAGAAGTGTGCTCTCTAGGGTTTCATAGTGGGTAGTGGCTATCTCCATCTGTGTCAGGGAGATATTCCTGTCCATACTTCCCACTTTGGGATTATTTCTTTATTTTTATCAGTAAATAAACTCTGTCACACAAGGGAAGGGTACACATAGACAAGGTCACCACTAGGGGAAAGTAATGTAGTGGTATCTTACTCTTTGGTCCAGAATCATTCTAAAAAACGATTTTGTATTCATAGAGGGTGTTCTGTAGGGTAGTGATTCTCAAATGAGGATACTTTAGGATCTCTCCTCTGTATAGGAGCATTTGGCATTCCTTAGAGACACATCTGGTCTTAACTACTGGGGGAGGTGCATCTCCATCTAGAGCACAAACTGGGGGGTATACTGCTGTGCACACAGCAGCCTCCCGAACCTAAGACTTCTTGGGCCCTAAGTGCTGTACTGCTGATATGAGAACCCCATGCTAAAACAGGCACAGCATTTGTTTGTCACAGCAGTTGTGTCTAAGTTTGACATTTACTTACCAATGCATCTTCAGTGGGTTTACTTGAGTCCAGCAACTCCTTTTAGCAAATGTTTATCAAGCATCTACTAAGCCAGGCACTGCAGAATTCAAAGTCAGACTGGTATCTGTTAAACATAGATAGGTGTCTGCAATTATTTTTTGGTATGTGTAGTCTTATATCAGCATTATTTGTATGGTAAGTAAAGATAAGTAGAAAGTAAGAAAAGTAATAAAACTGGATCATCATAGTAGGCTCAATTAATAGTTATGAAACAAGGGAAGAATCTAGAAGAAAAGGAATTGAAAATAAGCTGAATGTGCAAAGCTGTTTTATGGGTTCTGATATTCCAGTGATGGGTGTTTTGCAGAGTGAGGTCATCTTCAATTCCTATTGAGTCACTGGCTTAAACCTTGGCTAGGAATCCCTCAAGTGTCCCTGATATTTTCCTTTTTGGGAGACATTACTTCTTTACTTTATATTTTATCCCTATGAACTTCTATTGCTTTTATAAATGTTGACATTTATTCCAACAGCAACAAGTGATCCTATCCTGGACTCTGTCCCACCTAAAACTTCTAGAACTCCTGAACAGCCAAGGGCAACACTGGGTAATATTTTTAACAAAAAAATCTGTGCTTTGTTTTCCATTAAAAAAAACTCTATAACCCATGTGGATGCCATTCTTCCAAAATGACCATTCCATCCCATTCCATCTAATCATTTACCTCTTTTCTATTTCTGAACATAGATGAACAATATATTTTTATGCAGGCATCTCTTATATTCCATTTTATGTATCTCTCACTTTCTCTCATATTGAAATAACTACCAAAAAATGAATTTCCGATCTTAGTGTTGTGAAAATATTCAGAAACTGCATGGACATATTTGTCATCTGCATCATCTCATACCATGTGCTTATGGCTTGCATCGTCTCGTTTTCACGGACCGAGTCTGCCTGTACTGAGCAATTATCATTCTTCTAACTTCCTTCCTGCTCTGCGTCACAGTGTCATCCACTAGCTGCAGGACAATGTGCATCTGTTTTTCATCCCTGTAGCATGCCCATTATGCCATCTTGAAAGCATGTTGAAATTCCTAAAATACCTCATTTTTAACTGAAATTGTTCGGTGGGATGGGGTGTTTGTGTTTCCAGCTCCAAGTGAAGCATCATTTGACCCTCACAAGGTGGAAATCTTCACCAGTCCTGAAATGCAGCCTACAACCGCTGGTAACTGATGTCATTGGTGTAGTTGTATGCTCTGAAATATGGGTAAAGTGACAGGAAAGAATCAGTCACACTGGCCTTTGAGCATGTTTTTATTAATAAATATTTCCCTTCCTTCTCTACCATGAGATTCTACCTTTACCAATGAGCTGAGTTATTCATAGTTAGCCTTATGATAGACCTCAAGGAATTTGTACAATCTTGATATTTTGAAGAGGAATTTTCTTAATTGCTTTCAACTTTGTCAACTAGGAAAGTATAGCAGAAGCACAGGTGATCATTAGTTCAAGTATATTCCTTTCTAGTGAGCTCAGTAATACTGTTTAATCCATAGTAGATCAAATAGATTATCAAGTAGTACCTGAAATCCTGGATATGCTGAAGAAAGATGTGTGGAAGAGCTCATGTCTTATAAATTATTTAAATAATGAAGTTCATTAGTGTCTGGTAAAGGTACGCATGAACTATAAGATAAGATATTCTGAAATTCCTA